>NC_059135.1:26272928-26572928 GCF_020740605.2 Lemur catta
TCTCTCTCTCTCACAAAGTTTGAACTGAGACAAATACATTAAACAGTTGGTATCTGGGTCAGTTTAATTGTAGTGAGCAAGAGAAGACCACAGAGTTCTGCTTGTGAGGTCCTCAGAGCTGGTCAAGTTCACCACCTTCGTAAGACCCAGCTGCAAACTGTTTTTCCTTGGATTTGCTTTGTGTGTCTTCACAATAATCATACTTTTTCTTTAGCTTACACTGAATAGGTTTCAGCTTCTCGACACCAGATATGGCCTGAATAAACTGAATTTTGAAAGAAAAGCATAATATTTTTACTATATAATTGCATGGTTTAAGTAAGAATTACAGTAGTAGTCAAATCAATACACTCCTATATTTTTCAGCTAATAGGATCTGTTGCAAATGCCAATTAGGAACTTTCGAAAGCCCAAGCATCGTGTTAAAAGCTGCTGATACCTGTGCTTTCTCGTATTTTTAATAGGTCTTAAGATACAAATTACTTTCTGAAAATTCAAGGAAATTTCAGATGCTTCTACATTGCTTCTACACTGTCATAATGAAGCGAATAATTTCTAAATCATGACTGACTTTTGCTTGTTTCCAAAGTAATCACTTCATTTGATGTTATTGTGAAGAAAGCTTAATGTCTGTGTTAAGGACATTGGTTTTGTGCCCTAATCCTGCCACTTCCACTGACTCTCCTTGTGGGATCCTCAGCCAAAGGAATGTGACCACAAGGAACAATAGTTGGATGAGAAATGAAGGGGTGCTCTATAGGTGGCTGGGCACGTGGTAATTTCCCCTCAGTATGCAGGGATTCTTGATGATACAGTTGAGCTAGAGTGGAAGCTCTGATTCAGGCCAAGAAGCCCAAGCAAAGCTTCCTGCTCTACACCCCTTGAATTAGTTATGTGACTCACTTACACCAAGAACCAGGTAGAAAAGCTGGAACAGAGGATACAACCATGAACACACATCACCTTTCAATGTACTGGCTCTGCCCCTTGGTGATACTCTTCCCACAGGTGTCAAGCTCTGAACCATGAGATAAAGAGCTTCTTCTCCCATTGAGGACATCTAGGAAGGTGCTAGAGTGAGACCTAGAGAGAGTTTTCTCCTCTTCAGGGACACATTCAGCTCCATCTCCAGGAGTCTGTACTTTCTATAATAGCATGAATATGACCTATTGTATGTTTGGACCACTCTAGGATGACCATGATGCTCTAGAACAGACTCCCATAGCAAAATAGAACAAACTGATTTCAATCACTATATCCTCTATGACACATTTGTCCCAAATTATATAACCATGGAATTACACTGGGAGGAAAGTATTAATGTTTGCTGTTTATTTAAAAATAATGATGGTGCCAGTTTAAAAATATTTTTCAGGGAGATTTTTTTTTCAGCTGATGCACTAGCTTTCACAATAGCCTGTTAATGTATCGTGGACCAACTTGGGAAATCTCAAGTCTGCTTTTCCCACTAGAAGTAACTTTAATGTGAGGTTATTAAAAATAGTTTCTCTATACTATTAAAACTGTCGTGGTAAAGGCGTGAGGGAGGAAGATCCAGTAGAAAAATGAGGGTATGACTTGGAGAAAGGCATTATGTGAATAAAGTGAATTACTTTATTGGTCACTGACATATGAGTTAAGTGTATATAAATCCTTGTAACTACAGCAGGCACTGTTAGTGGCCCTCCCCACAGCCCTCCCCATTCTCTTCATTAACAGAACTCTGATTTTAGGGGATGGGAAATGGGCCCAATAGGGCCCAGTGAATATTGAGATATCTAGTCTAGTCCCATTTGCCAGTGACTGGTCTAGGTGCAGGCATATAGGCTTTTGGACAATGATACATAAGAAGAAGTCTTTTGGAGGGGTGTGTGTGTGTGTGTGTGTGTGTGTGTGTGAGAGAGAGAGAGAGAGAGAGAGAGAGAGAGAGAGAGAATGAATATGATATGCAAAAAGAAAGCATTTTCTCTCCTACCTACTTCCTTTCTGCTTAAGATGCTGTCCTACCAGAATGTAATGCTTGCAGCTTTGGACACCATTTTGTGGCCTTGAGGAGAGACATCAGCATAGGAGGGTGGCAGTGCAGAAAGATAGAAAAGGCCTGGTACCTGACTTCAAAGAGCCTCTGAACCAACCTTGGACACTCCAGAATTTCTGTCAAATAAGCAGGAAACAACTCCATGGTTTAAGTCCCTGTTAATTTTGGTTTCTGTTTCTTATAGACAATGGCTAGATACTTATATATGTATGGCTATATATACTTATAGCTAACAGCTATTTAACTTAATAAAGAAATATCCTTCAATTATTTATTTTAGGGAAATTAATAAGAAATATATTTAGATAATTTAAGCAACTGACTTTTACCACTCATCCAGGCTCAAAACCTGTATTAACTCTTATATTTTTAATATCCTCCCCAATTCCAGTCAGTAAATGCCATCAACCTAGTTCAATCCTAGACCAGTGAGTTTCGACATTAGCATGAATCAAAATCACCTATTAAAACAGATTGCTGGGCCCCATCTTCAGAGTTTATGATTCAATAGGTTTTCTTCGGTGGGGCCTGAGAATTTGTAATTTTGACAGGTTCCCAGGTGATGCTGGTGCTGGTGAGCCGGGGACCACGCATTGACACTCACTGCCCTAGACTTTGGGCAATCACTTCCTAAGTCAGCCACCTCCCCCGTTCACCTGATCTATACCCACAACCCAGATACTTCAGTCTGGTGTTCACTTTATAACCACAGCATTCTTCTCCAAACACACCAATAAACTGTTTCAAGATTTCTTAATGCCATCCAAATTGTTCCACCCACAATCCTACGAGTCTTAGGTTTGCTGCCTCTTTGCTTTTGTGCATATCATTTGCCCTGCCTCAAACCTTATTTCACAAAGCCTCCGTAGGTCTGACACCGTGGAGTGCCCTTTCCTCTCTTGGCCAAACCATTACTTCTTTCTTTTTATTTCAGAGAGATAAAAATTATAGTATACCAAGAGACAGAAATAGGACAGAAAATAGCCTTTTCTTCCCTCTACTCCCTACCAGGTGTAATTGTGAAATAATGTCATATGTAACTTTCATTTGCTCCTTTTCTGGCCTTAAGATGAGTATCTTTAACTCTAAAATGATCCTGGCCCCGAGCTGAATGCTTGCTCAGTCTGCAGAGGATGCAGACAGGTTACCCAAGCTTGCAGCTGAGCTTCTGCAAGCAAACTGGTAACCCTCCCAACAGTGAGCAGCTGCTCTGCCCTTGGTATTAATTTCTTCTGGGCAGAAATGATGAGCCTACAGAGATATCTAATCACAAGTCTCTCACTTTATTGGTACAAAGAAGCATGATTTCTATACAAAGGGGCCAGAGCAAGGGTTTTGCAGAGTGCCCACAGTGTCCTCCCTTCTTGTAGGTATACTACCTGTCTCTGGGAAAGCAGGCCACAAACCCTCATGTGTCTTGCTCAAGAGCAACACACAAGAGTCATGCTCAAGCAATGCCATTAAATCAAATTTTTACCCACTCCCCCCCAGATTACCACCATGTTTGTAAAATCCCATGATAAGCTCTCAGTCCTCTTCCCGATTGACCTATCAGTAGTGTTTGACATACACTGAGGCTTCTATGACAGACTACCATGAGCTGGGTAGCTTATAAACAACAGAATTTTACTTCTCACAGTTCTGGAAGCTGGGAAGTCCAAGATCAAAGTGTCAGCAGATTCAGCGTCCAGTGAGGGCCAATTTCTTGGTTTGTAGATGGCACCTTCTAACTGTGTCCTCACATGGTTGAAGGGGCAAGGCAGTTTTCTGGGTCCTCTTTTACAGGGGCACTAATCTCATACATGAGGGCAGATGCCTCCTGACCTAATCACTTCCCAAAGGCCCTGCCTCCTAAAACCATCACGTAGGGTATTAGGTTTCAACCTATGAATTTTGAGGGAGACACAAACATTCAGATCATAGCAACATAGTTGATCATTCCCTTGTCTCTGATACATTTACTTCATTTGCTTCTCGGGGCCTGGCAATTTCATGTTTTTCTTCCCATTTCCTCCGCAAGAAGTGCTCCAGTCTCCTTTGCTGATTCTGTCTCTTATACCCTTACAATGATGGAGTGCCCAAAGATCTGTCCCTGGTTACCTTCTCTGTCTACACTCATCTATTAATGATCTCAACCAAATACCATGACTTTACATACCATCTATATGCAAGTAATCCCCAAATTTATATCTCCAGGCCAGTCACCTCTTCCAAATATTCCAAAACTCAGACTCATCTATCCTACTTGAGATTTCCACTGACAAATTAACATGTGTCAAATTTGTCTTGTTTCGAAACTGCAAACCTGTTCCTCCCACAAAATCTCAATAAAGAGGAATTTCATCCTCATATTTACTAAAACCAAAATGTTTGGAGTTATCCTTAACTTCTCTTTCTCTTGCATTCTGCATTTAATCATAGGAAATCCTGTTGGCTTTACCTTCAAAATATGTCCCGGAAGGCATATTTGGCTCCACCATTATCAGCTTGGTCCAAGCCTCTACTCTCTCTTTTCTGTATTATCGGGGAGCCTCCTATGTGGTCTCCCTTCTTTTATCCTTGACCTTTTACAGACCATTCTTAAGATAATAGTCAAGGTGATGCTTTCTTCTAAAATGTGAATCAGATTGTACCTCAGCTATGTTCAAAAGCCTATAGAGGCTCTCCACTTACTTCAGAGTAAAAACCAAAGACCTTACAATGGCCTAAAAAGCCACATATGCACCAGCATCTATTTTTAATACGTGCTTTCTAGGTTCTTTATTTAGAATTTTCTCATCTATAATTATAGATAACATTGGCCCATATATTTTTCATGTGAGAGTATGTATGGAATAGAGAGAAAGAGATTATGATTATTTTGTCACTTTGGTATTCGGTGTTTTGTTGGCTTCATAAAAAACTTGGTAGCTTCGTAGGTCTTCTAATAATTTTCATAGTTATAAGAATCTTATTTTCTAAAGCTTCAAAGATTTGGCTCATATAATAATCTGGGCTCAGAACATTATGATTTAAGTTCATTTGCTATATCTTCCTTGGTATAGGTTTTCTAATTTTTTTCTTGAGTCAATTTCAGTAACTTAATTTTTTCTCTGAAATTATTCATCATGTATGTACGTACATTTAAATCCTCCTTCATATGTGTAAGGAGCCATCAGAAAGAGTGAACAGAAATGGCACCTATACACAAGAAGGAGTGGTTGCTCGGTTTCTGGCTGGTGTGGAACCTATATGTCCAAACCAGGGCAAGTTGTAATTGTGTGGGAAGATTGCACCTTCTTCCTCCCTGCTTCCTCAAGGTGAAGCTGTTTCAGAAGGTAAAGACTGTCAGTTACCAATTATGATTTACAGGAACTATGGCCATGCTAGCCAAAAAATATCACCTCAGCAGTTGTTTATGATACTGTAAAATTACAATAATTGCTTTTAATTTATAACCTAGAACATTTTACAGGAAGAGAAGAAGAGAAAAGAAAAAGTCTTCACTAGACTAGGTCTCTCTGAGCTTGATAAACCTAGGGGTGCAACAGTAACTACAAAGTTCCGGTTCACAGAAGCAAGTGACACCAAAACAGTCTTGGGATATTTTCTCTAAGCCTGTCCAAAATCCAGCCACTCTAAGAGCTCAGGACTATCAATCGCCCATTTGCTTGAATTACTTTCCAGCATACCCAAATTCATTCTTATGTACTTAAGCATTTGTCTATTTAATTATATTATTTTTAATTGGAACTTCATACAACTTTTTTTTTTTTTTTTGGTACCAAGATTCTTGATCCACAGAATTAGTCAGTGCCAGAGATCTGCTCAAATCTGGACATGGCAGCACTCAGAAAAACGTTCAAGGCTTCTTCTAATTGCTGATGCCTCAGATACGATAATGTTTCTTGATACAGATATAATATAATATAAAACTTCTAAAAATGATTTCAGCCTTGAGTCTGCAGCAAACAGGTATAGATTTCGTGTGAGATAGACTTGCTCTCTTCCTAGATTTTTGTCTCATCTGTTCCCAGAAAAGCAAAATGATTTATATAGTCAAAGACAAATGATAGGTTATTCCCTCCTCCACTTGGTCCCATTCTTGCCCCATTATTTATCAATTCTTATTTTTTTAAATGTCTCAATTTTCAATTTTTAAGGAACTGACAGTGTGATATTAATATGTTTCAAAAAGATAATAATAAATTGGCTATACTTGGACATCATATTCACTTTTCTAAACTGATTTTTATTATGGGACATTCTAGAGTGGATCTGTGTCCACTTATCATAGTTGTGTTAAATGTATCAATTGGGACCTAGAATTTCAGACACTTTGGCTAATGGTACACATCTTTGTTTTGGGTTCAGAAGTTTATTGAAAGAAACGTTAAAATCAACTCCCTACCTCTGTAGCAGCCTGAAGACATTAATGGTAAAGTTCTAATATATTTGGTTCATGTGACGTTGTCTTTTAAAAACCCTATTAGGATTAGAACAGGTTTATTTTTAATCTAAACTTCTTTAGAAATAAGACATTTTTAGATCATACTTAATATTTAAGAGGAAATGTTTATTCATAACAAATTATTACTACCCATTGGAAGACTTGCATTATATTTAGCACCTTTTATACATGTATAACCACACCTCTGTGTTTATAAAAGAATTAATAAAATGAATTCAGTTCCATTCCTAGGTTACTCTTTTCTGGGTTGGTTGGTAAGATAGCGGTTATCTGGGATATGGAGTCCTTCGTACTGTTTCCTAATCTCTATGGTAAGCCCTGCTCTCTGCAGCACCCAGAAGATGTTTTACTCTGCTCTCCCCCACATGAAACCAATATGAAAATAGCCCTTTGAAACAGAGATGTAGGAGTGGCCTTAAATTATTCAAGATCCTTATTATTAATGAATGCACTTTTGTGAGCCCTTAAAAATGGTGCAGACTCCAATGTTGCTGTTTTGCATGCACTTTCTGGGCAGTCAGAACAAGAAATCAACTCTATATCAGAATGTTACATCTGGAAATTTGTTTTTACTCAGCTTTTCCCTGCTCCAGAACTGCTGAGTCGTTAATACAGAATGTTTGACTAAAATGCTTCTCTGGAGAAACTAACAAAGGTAAGGACCTGGCATGGAGGCGGATAGAGCAAATCACCAGCTGTACTGTTGACTGGTCGGGAGGCCAGAGCCTTCTAGCCCTACCTGGGGACTTCCGGAGAGCTTGGGGGAGTGTTTCTACATCATGAAAAGTTCTAATCTGATTTCCCATGCTACAGCTTTTCTGAATAAATCTTACTTGAGTACATTTGGAACCTTCCTAGGTTTTGGCAAATTTCAAATTACCACTATTGCTGTCATATTTTTAAAGAACTAATGTAATCAGGTTTTGCTTTAGTTTCTCTCTTTGTAAGATGTTATTTGTCTGCCTAAATAATTTGTGGTCTAATTCATTCATTCATTAGAAGGTGGGTAAAGTACTATTTAAAGTTCATTATCATGTAACTTTGTAAAACAGTTTTTAACTGCCCATGTTAACAAATACATCTTTTTCTTAGAACTGAATAAGGCTTTTTTATAGCATTATCCATTCTTTTGGTTGAAAGTGAATATATATAATATAACATTATATATACGTGTATACACAAACACATACACACGGGGACTTCAAAAAGTTCATGGGAAAGTGGAATTAAGAGATAAAAAATATAAACTTTATTTCTCAATTTAGCTCCATTAAATTCAAGACATTTTTGTAAGCAATGAGACCAACCATTTAGTCCATCCCTAAAGAACTGACGGTGCTGAGAATTTAACCATATCAGTGAAATCTTTTTTACATATTAACTGAGGAAAAATAGGTGCCCTTTAAACATTTTTTAAGATTAGGAAACAAAAAGAAGTCAGAAGGAGCCAAATCAGGAAGGCAATGTGAATGCCTAATGATTTCCCAACAAAACTCTCACCAAATTGCCCTTGTTTGGCGAGATGACTGCAAGGAGCATTCTGGTGGTGGAGAAGGACTTTCTGGTGAAGCTTTCCTGGGTGTTTTCTGCTAAAGCTCTGGACAACTTTCTCAAAACACTCTCATAATAAGCAGATGTTATCATTCTTTGGACCTCCAGAAAGTCTACAAGCAAAATATCTTGAACATCACCAAAACTGTTGCCACAACTGTTGCTCTTGACTGGTCCACTTTTGCTAGGACTGGACCACTTCCACCCCTTGGTAGCCACGGCTTTAATTGTGCTCTGTCTGCAGGATTATACCGGGTAAAGCCATTTTTCCTCTTCTGTTACAATTCTTTGAAGAAATCCTTCAGGATCTTGATCTCATTTGTTTAAATTTTCCATTGAAAGCTATACTCTTGTCTGCAGCTGATCTGGGTACAACAACAGTTTTGGCACTTGTCACGTGGAAAGCTTGCTCAACTTTAATTTTTCAGTCAGAATGGTGTAAGCTGAACAAACCGAGATATCTATGATGTTGGCTGTTGTTTCTACTGTTATTAGTCCTCTTGATTAGGACACAAACAACACTAATTTTTTCCTTGCAAATTGATGTGGATGATCTGCTGCTACAGACTTCAACTTCAACATTTCATCTCTTCTTAAAACATGTTATCCATTTGTAAACTGCTGATTTCTTTGGGGCACTGTCCCCATAAACTTTCTTAAAGCATCAAACTTCCACCATTTTTCCTCCCAAGCTTCACCATAAATTTGATGCTTGTTTTTGCGTCTATTTTAGCAGCATTCATGTTGTTCTGATAGGGGCTCTTTTCAAACTAATGTTTTATCCTTCTTAGTGCCTCAAACTAGATCCTGTTCAGATATGTTGTAACAAGTTAGTATGAGTTTATTTTGATGCAAACAAAATTTTGAAATCCATGCATAGTTTTTTTTATAATATGCATTTTCCATGAACTTTTTGAAGACTTTTCATGCATATGTGTGTATGTATAATTTGAACAATAGGTGCAACATGAAACAATTAACAAGATAACTAATTGGCTACTCTTTAAAAAATATTAACTGAATTTATGTATACACATATATGTGTATGTATATATGTAATAAATCAACAGTATTTATTAGAAATGTAATATGTAGAATTATTTAGCATAGTGTTATTAGAAATTTAAATATTGAGAGCTTCAAATTTTGCTCTTAAAATTCAAGAAAATTGACATTTTCTGGAAGGGAGAATATAGTCCACTCTTAAAATTAATATGGACTCAAAAGTTCTAAGTGCTCACAGTATTAGTTTCAGGAGCTCTTCTCAATTTTCTGAGAAGCATGGCTGGTATCAGATACCTCTACCCCTCTCTTCATCCTTTTCCTCTCCCAGGAGATTTCACAGTCTCCGTGAACACCCTGTAGTCATTGTTCCCAAGTAAAATGATTGGTTTAGTTGCCTTTTTCCCCCAACCCTCATCCCTCCACTGCAAAACCTTCTGCTTAAATTATTGGGTTTTTGTTGTTGTTACTGTTGTTGTTGTTGTTTGATATGAGGTCTCATTTTGTTGCCTAGGCTAGACTTGAACTCCTAGATTCAAGCAATCCTTCCACCTCAGCCTCCTGAGCAGCTGGGATTACAGGCCTGCACTACCACGCCCGGCTTCATTTGTAGTTACAAGGTCCTTCTTGCCATCTGTCATTCTAGGAAATTTGTGAAATGGATCCAGATAAACAAGGTGAGTATTATTGTCAAGTCTCTGAGCACAGTTTATTAACAAAAAATTAGGCACAGATGTTGTATTTTCCAACCTCTGAGTTGCAGAAGAGTAAACATTTGGCAAATTTCTGGCTGAAAGGCAAACTATTAGGTGGTTAAACTGACTTGATTTTCTCTCTCTTCTAAACAGAAATCCATCACATATTAGAGAGTATTTGGTCTGTTGTCTCCAAAACATCAAAAATAATTTAACCAAAGACTTGATATCAATATAATTACATTTTAAATTACAGTACAAATACACAAAAAGTATCTTATTTTTATCTATATTCATGTTTTACTATTCAAATGACATCATTGTTGGTAGAGTTTTGTTAGAAGTCGAATTTCTGACAAGTTCCCAGGTGATGCTGACGCGGCTGGTCCAGGAGCCACACTTTGAGAACCACTGCTTTATATAATAATCAGGTAGAACAGGCCATTTTAAATGCCTAAACTAAACAATGAATGTGTACAACGTTATAAAGCTTTATTTAATGACATTAAAGCTAATATGAATAAATGGTGAGATCTACTCTGTAGTTTTTACTTTTTCTAGATATGAAGACTGATTCTATCAGTCTTAGGGAACAAAAAGCTCTGTTGTGAGACAACAAAAAGCTCTGTTGTGAGATTGTTATACGTCTCTTGAACTAAATGAAAATCAAATTTGAAGGATCAATGAAACAAATTTAAAATTGTGGTTCCTCAAGGGAAGTAAGAGAGACAATATTAGTAAGTGCATTACCTAAATTTTCTTATTTAAATTATGCAACTGCCCTATGAGGAATGTATTATAATCCCTATTTATCTGATGAAGAAGCGAAAGATCAAAAAGTAAACTAATTTCCCCAAAGGAAAAAGGAATGAATAGAAGTAGCTATGGCTGACTCCAGAGCTCCCTCCTCTCCTCCGCACTGTGAAACGGGCAACTGCATACTTCGTGCCTGGCAAGCGCTCAGGAATGCTGGCCGTTGCTCTACTGTTGGTTGTGGGTAGCTCTCAAGAGAAGGTATCTTAATAATTCTTTTTCTGATTCTAAAAATAACATATACTCTTCATAGAAAACTTAGGTAACATTGACAAGAAGAAAGAAAATAACTATAATCGCTAATAATTTGAGCACTAAGACATGGCCACTGTTAACTGCATATGGCACTAGAATTTAAGCCCCAAGAGGGTGGGGTTCTTTATCTGTTTAGTTAAGTGCTATATTTCAGGGCTCTCAAATCATGCCAGGGCCAATAAATAAGAGCTCAATAAATATTTGCTACATACATGAGTGGATGGATAGCTTTGGGGTCTTTTTCATAAATGCATATATGACTGAAATATATTAACAAAACTGAGTTCATATTCCACATATAGATTTTTATCCTATTTGTTTCACAAGGCATTGCCTTTTTATATAAAAAGTAGGCAGACTGATGGAGGAATACTCCTCACTGTCCTGTGGCCTCCTCCATATGCTGGATTTGGAGGGTGTTCTCTAGGGTCTCCTGCAGCCCTGGAGTACTATAAGTCTACTATTTGTTTCCAGATAGAAAAAAAAAAAGAGCTCTAGATCTTAATTTCTTCACCTGCAAAATAAAGTAGCACTACATGATTTCTAGGATTCCCTTCAGAATGTGGGATTTATATAATGAGACAGTCCTTTATCCATATATTTCATGTTTTCTTTACAGATGCTCTTAATGGTATTGAGAATTCCATTTATAGAACAGCCTTCAAATTACGATCAGTGCAAACTCTATGCCAATGTAAGTATAGGCTCTCTGGAAACACTTGAAATGATCTTCCCCTGATGTGTGATGTAAAATTCATAGAGAAAACAAAAACTCCCCCCGTGCATGAGACAGCCGGACTCTGGAAGGCTGAACCATGTATTTAGCCCATTTGTGACCAATAAGCTGTTGGGGGAGGGACATTCAACCCCATGAAGCTTCACTGACTGATAATAGAAGACAATTGTGGATGAGGATTCTTTTTTTTTTTTTGGTATTTTTTTCCACCTGGATTCTAGAAAAATTTTTTGGTTTCCTTTTCAGGATACCAATATTGACACAAAATAAAATTACAAAAAAAAAAGTTAGTTTAGGACCTAAACTTGTAGATTTAAATCTAAAATTTTTTTAATTTCTTCTACTGCATAAGATTTGCATTTTCAAGTTGTACCTCTTATTTATATCCGAACATGCAAATGTAAGATCAAATGAATAATCCATGGGCCATAATTTTTTTTAAAAATCTGGAGAATGCCCTGAGAACTACCTTTTTGCATTAAATTTATATCTGATTGAATGCTATGATTTTCTTTTCTTGTACTGTTATCTAGGTAAAATAAGGTAAAATATAGTAAAAACATATATCCTGTGAAAATTCTCCAAAAAGAAATAAACTGTGCTGTAGCTGTGAAAAAGACCAGGCTCTCAGCATATCTAAAGCTATTGATTTTTCGTACGTTCTTTACTGCATTAAAAAAAATCACTTCATGTGAAATGATTTCTAAAATTTATTATATCAGATCTAAAAGAAGTTGTGTTACATATATGACATTTCTACTGAAGGTTGAAATTATTCTATATTTTTCCTTCTGCCTAAAATGTCATACAGACCAGTGATTTTCAAACTGGGCTTCACAAAGTATACATAGGTATGAGGTAGGGCTCAAAAGGGTCAGCAAAGATGGGAAGAAAATTCAAAGACCATGTCCTGGGCAAGAACAACGCTGCGTTTCTCTACTTTCTATACAATGTTTCTGTATCAGGTTCCTTTGAAGAAGGGATTTTTGGCTTTTAAAAAAAAAGTCTTATTTAAATCACTGCTCTAGACAAATAAACTCACTTATAACTATTATTTATTCCAGGAATAAACAAAAGGCAGAATATATTCACTAAAAATTGACTCCAAACTATGCTATTTTCCCGGAGAATTTCTCCCATTAAGGAAAGTTAGCAGCAATTGTACATATAAGTCTCCACCATTAATGCCTGGGTATATACAACAGCGTCATTTGAAGATGTACATTTTTTAACTTCGTGTTATCCCTGGCATCAGAAACAGTGGATATAAATAATACTCGTGGGAAATATCAACAGTATACAAAATCAGTGGCTGAAAAATTCTGCCTAGAAAAGATATCCAAACGAAAATCTGAAAACAGAAAAGTCCCAAACACTGAGATAAAGTATAACAAGAGCTCCAAGTAGCAGGATCTGGAGCAAGTGGCTGCATAAATCTTACGGTGAGATTAATGGACGCCACTATTATCTGGTTGGCTGTAATATAGAACTCTCAGCAGAAGACAAAAACGCCCTCTGTTCTGACTGCCAGGCTGAGGTGATAGGTTTTAATGATAAAAGAGTTTATGGCTTCCACTACCTGCAGCCAGGTTTTCATTTAAGTCACATTCCCAAAACCTGCTCCTTTGTACCTTAGATTCTTCCCCTTAAAAGCATATCAGAAAACAAATAAAAATTTTTATTACAGTTGCTAGGTTTCTTATCTGTGAGGCTGATTTATGAAGTAGAGAGATGCACAGGGTTTTATCATGTTGTAAATGCCAGCAGCTCTTGGTGCTTCTGACATCCCCACCTCTCAGATGGTATAAGTGGCTGCTTATTAATTTTGTCTGTCATCCTCTCTCTGCCAGAAACTATGGGGTTAGTTCTATGACATTCTTATTTCTATTCATTGCCTTGTAAAATTTTTAGGAGAAGATGGTAAAAAAAAATGTTCAGTATAAGAAATAAGCAATTATTTTTTGTAAACAACTCTAGTTTTAGGAAGTGCCTTCTCTAGATAATAATACTGATGCAACCAACATCAGAAAAGGTCCTACCCTGAAGAGTCTGATAATTTGGCAATTGCTTCTTTATAGAGATCACTAGGGTTTTTTAGACTACAGCAATTGCATTTTAACACACCATATTCCTTATGAAGCTAGTCTGCAGATGAGAAAAACCATATTTGACATGAAAGGTAAATTTGCTCAATCCACTTAATAAAGAATATAAAAATGTTTTCCCAACTTTTCACCGCAGTGTTGTAACTTCCTTGGAAAGCTTATTTTTCAAGTTTCTCACTGCCCCTTTTAACTTCATTCTATAAAACACATCCTAGAAATTGTACTGACAATAATGTTATAACTAGGCTTGACTAACAGATGCACTTTTCCAGAATGAAATTGACTCTCAGAATAGTAATGCCTGAATTATACACAAGAGATATGTGTCCAAATAGTGGGCATATTTAAGTCCCTTTAAAGAAAATAGCTCCAATAAAAAGATGATCTTAATTAAACACTATGTGACGTTTGTTTTATTTGAAGCCTTTTGTTCCCATCAGAAAATAAGGCTTAATTCTTCATTTGCTTCCTACAGTGGACCTGATTGACAGCTCCCAGATTGAGCATGTCCTATTACGTCAAAGTTTCTGGGAAGCCAGGGAGCGCTCCCTTTCAGTGCGGCAGCTCTTGCAGGCACTCCAAGAGCTGTTTCAGAGAGCCGGGCTGGAAAACCCAGGACAGGTGCATCCCAGAGCCTCCGAACTCACTCTCAGCCTTCTCATTACAATGTATGACAGGTGAGGTTGTGGACATCACAGTGTGACCTCAAGGGCAATGCTTAGTTGCCATTGGTCATTTACCATTTGGTGCTATCTAATGTTTGCTTGAGGTCTGGTATGGAGAAGTGTGTGTTTGTTTTTCACACATTTATTCCTCATTCAGGAGGGGAACAAAGAACTAAATGCTTATCAGCTTTACTAATATAAATGACATAGCACCAGTGGATAGCAAAAAGGGGGGAAAATTCCACATTACCATTTCTTTCATATAAACTCACTTCCACTCTTAGAGAAGCATGCATACCCTTTGCTAGGGCAATTATAATATATATGTGTATGTGTGTGTGTGTATTTACATGAAAAACTATACTTTGCTCCTGAGTTGCTGATAGCTTATTTCTTTGCTCATTTCTTTGTAATGCGTTATCACATTTTTGTCTTGTTTAGTTTTGTTTTGGGCTGGAATAAGGTTGAATGCTGTGGATGGATGGCTAACCTATAAACCAATCTAGACCATGGCAAAGGGCTGCTCACTTATGCTCCAAAGTCAGTGGTTCTGCTAGTGTGAGTGTGAGTGTGTGTGTATATGTGTGTATGTTTCGCTGAGCTGTAGGGTTTGTGTTCCTCTGGCCCCCTCCTCAATTTGGTTCACCTTATGTAATCTTGACTTATTCTATAGAATGAACTTTTAAAAAATCATAGTGAATACAACACATTTGCAAAGCAGAGAAAATGAGTAAAGACGAAGAAACATTACCCATCAGCCTGCCTTCCAGAGGCAAGTATGGTTTTAACCATTGGGAAAATTCCTTACAGTTATTTCCTTTTCTAGTTTGTTATTTATTTATTTAATTGCATAAATAATATATAAACACCTCAAGTTATTTTTTCATGATTTCAGCTTCCTTACACATTGAGCTTCTGACTGTCATTTCTACTACCCGTGCCTGTCTCTAACAGTCCTTCTGCCTTCGATAAGTCGTTTTGCAAATGGGAATTAGGCTCTGAGTGAGGACCTGTGGACTGGTTTTTTTTTTTTTTTTTTGCATCAATGTTTGCTCCTTTCGCCTGCCTTTTGGTCCTTGTTTCTGTTGTTGGTTTCCAGGAAGCTGAGTCCTAAGGAAGTGAGACTATCAGCTCCATGAAGACACGGTGTACCCCTGCGTGCCTGGTGCCTGGTACAGTGCTTAGCACAGAGGAGGGACCCATAAATATTTTTTGAATGTACGAATGCACGGTGAAATATGTTAATTCAAGATTCTGTTCTGCTAAATTCTAGATCCAGGAAAAGAGGCCGTGAAAAGCTAGAACTTACAGCACCATGTTAGAAATACCCATTAACAGTTACAGCCTTTATAAACCACTACCCAATAGTAACCCTGCCTTCCCATCCATGTCTCTGTGTTTTGTCACCATGCAGCACAGGAACAGGTTTTCTCCAGCTTGCACCTGCGGCGGCCGCCCTAATAGCCCTCTCCGGGGACAGCCCTCTTACAAAGTACAGAGGTGACATACAGAGCAGTTTTGAGTGTCCTGCGTGCAGTGACCCCACACCCCCAACCTGTCATCTTCTTGACCCACCCGTCCCTGTCACAGCGGCTCTTGCTGTTCAGCATGCTCTCAGCATGACTTGTGTGTTTATTGAAGAAACATGTTTAAGATTCGGAGAATTTAGAATTTTTCAAGATTTATGCTTCCTAATCACTCATTTCCTGGTTATTCTTGATATTTATTTGTTTAGGAATTACCCAGACACCAGTAACTATATTGCTTTAAAGAGTGGGAAGAACCTCACATTTCCATTTACAACTTCATGATCTTCATCACAGATGCACTGAATTACCGAGGGGTTGAAATGGGAACGGGTTTTCATTACCTATCAAACTAGAACATCTTGCTCTGGCCTTTAATATAGCAAGCAAATAACCAAGAGTGTAACTTTCCCTTCCGTTTGCCTTCATACTCACAGAGACTGCTACTTCGAAGCACACACTCTTTGAAGATACATTGTAAACATTCAATTTAGAGATTTCTTTTTCCTTTCCCTGCCCAGCTCTTTTTCAGCTCTATGCAGAAAACAGCAGAAGAGGTTATGATTCTGGGGCCCGCATGACTCGAAAGGTTTTGAGAAACCTACTAACAGACCTACAGCAGGTAAACCTCTAATAATTAAGAATCCTAAATTTGCTTCAGTTATATCAGCCACATTTATCGTTAAGGAATCTGATGATTACGTGTCAGTCCTACCTTTTTCTAGCTCTCCATGCAACCTCTCCTCTCTGTAGCCACTGCTGTTACCTGAGCACAGGTCCCAGTAACTTCCGCCTCACCTGTGGCCGTTGCGTCCTAACTGGTGTCTCCAGCTCCAGCCTCCCCCTTCGTTAACTCTTCTTCCACACTGCAGCCAGTGACCTTTCCAAAACGCAAACATCCCCCAAGCCTAAAATTCTTCATGGCTGTTCATGTCTATAGAATAAAGCCTAAACTCCTTAGTACTGCAAGCAAGCAGAGCTTTCATGATTTGACCCAATCCTTCTCATTTAAAAAGGAAGTAGAATCACAATTCTCATACAAATATAAAATGAACATTTGTCAAAAAATCTAATTCGTTAAATAAAAGAAAGTACCTGTGCTCTCCTTCTGACCACCTGCTCCCACAGCCCTAAAATTCTGCGCTTGTTCCAAGGCTCCAATGAGGTCAATGAGCTACTGAACTAGCAGCACCCACAGCACTCCCCCTGCCCTCCCCACACACACCCCGTGCATTAGTAGGCTCCTGAGAAAGCACTGGGAAGGCAGAGATTTGCACAGCAAATTATCATCCCATTAACTTCCATTATGGACTCAGTCATAGATGGATTCCCACAGAAAATTCCAGGCCCCACCATGTGATTCAAATCCTCCCCCAAGTGTCATAATTATTATTTCAAGTGGTGTTCTGCCTGTGCCAGCAAACCATCTAAGCCACAGTTAATGCTTCCTAGAACACCTGCAAGAAATTAAATAGGCAATTCATCCGCAAAATCTTTGCACACACAATTATAGGCAAAAATGTAGGTTAAAACTCACTACAGAAGTGCGTTTTCTTTTCTCTGGTGTCAGCATCGCAGAGTTGGTACATGGGAGCCTGTTATCCACCTCCCCTACTTTACAATTGAAGTGAAACTCCTTCCCCAGGCCTCAAGGACACCAGAGGAGGGTGAGTGCTGAATTAACACAACAGTCTAAATAAGTGGTCCAGTTAGTTCATCAGCACCGCTGGGCAAAAGATGAGTAATGAGTTATTTTTTCAGACAAAGGCCAAATAACATAGGGAGTAGTTACTTACGTTCGACTGGCAGGGTTATTATCAGTTTAAAGTACAAGCCATCTTGTCACTATTACGCAAATGTTTGTTGACTTCTGCCTGGCTAATTGTCAGCAAAGAGGTTCTAAGTGCCACTTTCCTGATTAGAAGAATGTTTATTCGAGTTGACGGACTCAGCAGGGGGTCTTCGAGATTACTTCTGAGCTTGCAGGCAATGCCTGCTGACAGCTTGTGCTTCGGAAGACCTCAGATGTGAAATTAGGACCCGTGACCAAATGGGAATAAATGGAGGTGACAGGTACATGTATCTGTGCATATAGATGATGTCAGAGCCAAGTCCCTGGCCGTCTTGGCAGTCACAACAGGTTCTTAGCGCCTTAATTGAACTCCTTATAGTGACTGTGGTTGGAAGATGGAAACCACTGAGGGAGTGTAGATTGAGCCATTGGAATGTATGTAAGGTCAGGGTATGACAAGCTTTGTGAAAACCCTTCAACAAAGAGTAAGGCATCCCAGAGTGAGACCTCAATTCTGCAGCTAACTTGCTTTTTTGACCTTGAACAAAATATCACATCTCAATCACCCTTTATTTTTTAAAAAACATATATTTGACAAATAAAAATTATATAATTAAAGAGGTGCAACATGACGACTTGACAGATGCAAACACTGTGAAATGATTACCATGGTCGAATTCTTTAACACATCTATCACCACCCATAGTTCCCATGGGGGCAGGGAGCGTGAGGACACTTCAAATCTGCCCTTGTATGAAATTTCAAGTAAACAACACAGTATTATTAACTATACCCACCACACTGTATATTAGAGTCCCAGAACTTATTCATCTTACAGCTGAAAGTTTGTGCCATTTGATCAACACCTCATTTCTGCCACCCCCCAGCTCCTGGTGACAACCACCATTCTACTCTGTTTCTGTGAGTTTGACTGTTTTAGATCCCACATGTAAGTGAGGTCATGCAGTATTTGTCTTTCTTTCCGGGCCTGGCTTATTTCACTTAGCATATTGTCCTTCAGATTCATCGATGTTGTCACAAATGACAGAATTTCCTTCTTTTTTTTTTTTTGAGACAGAGTCTTGCTCTGTTGCCCGGGCTAGAGTGCTGTGGCATCAGGCTAGCTCACAGCAACCTCAAACTCCTGGGCTGAAACAATCCTTCTGCCTCAGCCTCCTGTGTAGCTGGGACTACAGGCATGCGTCACCATGCCTGGATAATTTTTTCTATATATTTTCAGTTGTCCAGCTAATTTCCTTCTATTTTTAGTAGAGATGGGGTCTCGCTCTTGCTCAGGCTGGTCTCAAACTCCTGACCTTCAGCGATCCTCCCGACTCGGCCTTCCAGAGTGCTAGGATTACAGGCGTGAGCCACCGTGCCCGGCCAAAATTTCCTTCTTTTTTAAGGTTAAGTTGTATTCTGTTGTGTAAACATACAACATTTTAAAAATCCACTCATTTATTGATGGACACTTAGGTTGTTTCCATAACTTGGTTGTTGTTAATAATGCTGCACTGAATATGGGGGTGTAGATATCTCTTCAACATACTAATTTCATTTCCTTTCACCCCTTGTTTCAAACGAAGATAGTGATTATTGCCCTAGCTCAGAGACTGGCATTTGAGAGTGTTTGAAAAGGTTTTCCTTAAAACCACTCTCAACTTTAAGACAGTATCATTGTGATCCACATTCTATAGATGAACAAGGGCAAGGAAAGCTTAATTTGGGGTCATAAGAAGTGAAACAATGGAAGCAGTGCCTTTATCGCCCCACTGCCAGACTTTCTTCCCTCATCCTCCTTCCTCCTCTCCTTCCCACTTGTTCATTCATTGTCTCAACCCAAACATTGCAGAAAACCCACAAATTCCTTCTGTTTGCTTGGACTGAGACTTCATCTGGTCTCAGGCACCAAATACTAGTGACGTCATGGCTGTGAGCACCATCATTCAGGTGAGCTGATTCGGAAGGCCACGTATTTCTCCATTTCCTAACAGCTGACATGAGGTTGCCTCTTTTGCAGATCCCAACTGTCGTGGGGGAGAGTCGCGCTCTGTGCTCTGTGGAAAGTGCCACCCGCAGCTGTTTCCAAGGGGTGAGTGCCACGCAAATGTCCCTGGAGTTGGGGGCAGACCCACTGGAAGAGTTTGCTGACCGATTTAAATTACAGACCTATTCCACACAGCATCTAAGGCAACCAAATTTAGGAGGTGGACTTATCTTTAGCTTTTCATATGGTAAACTTCTTCAGCAGAGCTGACAGAAGTAGTCAGAAAAGAAGATGAAAATACAGAGGTATGCCTAAAACCACATCCCAGCCTGCCATTGTTTTTCAGGTGTTGAGCCCAGCAATCAAAGAAGAGAAATTCTTATCTTGGGTGCAGTCCGAACCGCCCATCCTCCTGTGGCTCCCGACCTGCTACCGATTATCAGCCACTGAAATGGTCACTCACCCTGTCCGGTGCAGAGTATGCAGGACCTTCCCGATCACGGGACTGAGGTACAGTTGTCATCGGTATTGTGTGGACGGTCCTTCTCCAAATGGGTCTAGGGTTGGAGCTGCAACCTTCTCACACATCTGGAACTCAGTTGACATTTTTGGCTCAATAATTCCCTGCACGAGGCATCCTGGTTGATAATAAATTGTATTTTATCTTCTATAATTGATGGAATATTAAATTCTTCCACTGACATATACTCTGACAGTAGACATTTTTATTCTTCCAAGGAGGAAAAAAAATTGTCTTTTGTTCCAAAAGCGCCTGTTAAATACTTTGGAGCCACTGATAACAACATGAATATATATATTTGTAAGTGTTCAACAAATGCTAAGCTGAGCAGTTCATATGGATCATTTCACTTAAAAAGTATTGTAAGCCTACACAAAAGGTGGCATTATTATCCAAATTTGCAGAGAAGTTAAATAACATGCTTGAGCTCACATGGTTAGCAAGCGGCAGAGGCTGGTGGCCTAAATCCGGAGTCCCGGCTTTGCAACCACGGTGCTGCACAGCCTCCCTATGCACATAACTGCAAACAAGGTCTCAGACCCACAGGAATGGTCAGCACTTGTGAGAGCAACCCAGGCTGGACCTTCTCTCCACCTACAGCAAAGAGCAGATTTGAAAGCTAGATTTGGGGGTGTGAGATTCAAGACTTTCCGCAGCCTTAAGGATGACAGTCAAAACCCCACATTACAGAAAGGGTGTTTCTCCCATAAATAAAACAGTAAAGAAGTAAAATTAGAGTCACTACTGAAGGAGGGGGAGAGAAAGAAGCCACCAGGTCCAGGCCAGGCATGGGAGATCTCACTATTCGTGGTGGGAGAGCCCAGGTGCAGGGGCTGGAGACGTGGTAGGACTGAAGCTCTGGACACCAGGTAGCTAAACACAAGCCAAAGATGGGGGTTCCCAAAAGGAGAAGTGGCCACAGGCCTCAGGTTGTGGCTCTTACTCATTTCATTCCCCCTCCCTTCAGGTACTTCCTCACCTTAACTAGCCCAGAGCTTAAATGTGCTCCCACAGATATAGGTCTGCTGGGTCCGCTAAAAACTGGAAATCAGGTTTTAATTTTGCTGAGAAAATGAACTGGGTTTGCAGATAATTCAAAGGACACAGTGAAACTTCACTCATGAAAAACTCTGCAAATATTAATAACTGAACTTTAAACAATAAAATGTATAAATGGACAGGACTCTTGGAAATCAAGCGAATAGGACCAAAGAAATCTCCACATTACAATGAAAAATGAATTCTTTATACTGCACAGTGGAGAAATCTAAATATGATTTACCATGTTATCTGCATATTATAATCATTTAACCAATAAGCAAGTATTAGTTAAGGATAACTATGAGTCCTGCAGTAGGCCAGGTACAGAATTAACTTTACAATTATATAAAACACAGCTTTTACATTAAAATATTTTTTCAAAATTATTATGTATAACATAAAGCAGATATTATCCCTATTCTATAGATGACAAAAATTAAGTCTCAAAAAGTTTGAGCAACTCACTTAAGTCACCCAAAATAATAGCAAAGGCAGAGGGCAAGATATGCAATACTTTTAAGTTTTAGAATATGTCCCTATCTGTCAAGAATGAGATTAAACTTCTTAGAAATGTCTCTGTGTGAATCATATTTCCTCCTAGATGTCCAAGGCAATGCACAAGTGTCACATATACAGAAAGCTGGGTGACATGGGCAAGGCTTCTAACCTCTCTGGATCCGATTTCTTTATAAGTAAAATAGGCAGGGTAGATCAATGATATCTGAGGCTTCTTTTAGCTCTAATCTTCTGAGTCTATCGCAAATTGCTTGGATATATTACAATCCTAACTTTACACTTGTATTTCTGGCTCTCAGAAAACTCAAGCAATAGCTTTGGTTTTAGTGAGATCTACCAAGTCATTGTAGAGAAGCAGCATTCACAGATCTGCAGGTAGCAAGAAGAAGACAAAGATTTGGCTTTCTAAAGAAAGAGAAGGCACAAAGACCGCACAGTGTCCCTCATCCAAGACTGAAATTCTAGAAGGACATGTCACATTTTTGCTCAGTGATAGCCACGTAAGGTCAAGATGAGATTACGTGAAAACCTGGGTTCTGTACTTGTAAAGCATCAACAGCAGACTGATCTCGTTACTCACGTGACAATCTCTCTCCCACCCCCACCCCCGTGGGTAGTTCTGAAGCCAGAGGGACAAACTCAAGGGCAGAATCAGCACACTGTCCCAGACAGGTTGACTGCAGCCGTATGGTAGAGCTGGACAAAGCAGCTGGCACAGATAGCTCATCAGATAATCCTCATAAAAAACAGCTTATTAGGTTGTACACGTCCCTTAAAAAGTGATTGCTTTCACACTAAAGTGTGTTAAATAATTTTCAAAGCCTTGTAAAAATTTTGCAAGGTCAGGAGGGTCTCATGGCATTTACACTGTCCTGCTCTGCCTCTAAATGACTTTGATCAGACTATCAAGACCTGCCATCTGACCTCAGGGGCTTTCCAAGGTTTTTTTCCCCTTTGTTCTTCAGGGCAATTAGCAGGTCTGATAGAGCTGACTCTTCAAAACCTTTCTTGTTCACCACTGTCTCCATTACCTCATTCCTCCTCTTCTTTCTACCTGGGATTTCATTTCTTTAATCTCCAGCCCAGGCTTCCTTGAATAGCATGAATCTCACTTCTTCCATGAAAACTCTTCAGACTACACCAGCCCATTGGGATCTCCCTCGCTCTTCCTTTAGAGCACTAATTTTCCATTGGCACTGAATCACACATCACCTAATTCTGGTAGTTATTACCTCAAACTTCCATGTCGAATTATTGCAGCAAGATATGAAATTGGAAGAGCATTGGAATTTTGTCCTATGTCTTTTGTAACTTTTAAGACAGAGGTTGAAAACTCAGATGCTTACAGGGGCAAGACAAGTCATATACAGGAGGGAAGTAGGCCGGGTAGGGACAGTGGCCAGCTCAGAGTGTGTACACAGTCCAAGCAGAGTAGCTGCCACCTTGTCCTCACCAACTGCCGCCTTTGATGAAGACAGAGCTGTGTGCCACATACACTGCAGTTAGAGAAGATATTTTAATATCAGAAAAAAAGGTATAACTCCCTGATATTTTACAGACAAAAAAAAAAAAAAAAAACACGATCCCACTCAACTTAAAGTTGCTTACTGATGACTGTTGGGCCTCACTGGCCCTCCCCTGATAGCACAATATCTTCCTGAGTGTTACGAGACACCCCTCCTTGCCAGACTGTCTCAAGATTCTCTCCTCTCCTTCTGACCACACAGCAATTTAGGGTTGCAACTGTTCAGGGAAGAAAATCTCCAATGTTGATATGTCAAGAAACTTGGGTGTGGTGGTCATTTAGCTTGGGGCTGGTGAGGAACTCCCCCTCTTCTACTTTATTTCTTTCCTGTATACAAACTTCCAGAAAATGACAAAAGGTTATTTTTAAATTCTTTGTCTATGGGTTAATTTTCCATAATGCCATGCAGGAATGCAGGTCCAATATTATCATATCTTGCAAATTTCAAGAGAAGCCAGAATTCAATTTTATTGAAATCCAGGGGTTTTTTTTAAGTTGGCAATTAAATTCAAAGTATTTGAGTGCTTTTTAAAGCAGCTGCACAAAATGTGAATGCGGATTTAAGGGTTTATCCTAAGGGTTGTAGCACACAGTATCCTGCATATAAAAGGCACTTGTCGTTTTAGGGTAATGAATCAGACTTCTATACCATAGTTTGTTGGATCAAACCATATTAATATAATGCCATATAAAAATATGATCAAAATAAGATTTCTTTGAGTAAATAAACACATCGGACTCATTTACTATTCCTATAAAGTTTGGGAGAAACTTTATAATTAGTAGCTCTGACATCTTCTGTATGGTTTGGGGACACTCATTCTCCACCTGAATATTATATTCTTTGCTAACTTACTACTAATGATGCAAGCCACACTTCTCTTTTAATTGGCAGATACCGCTGTCTGAAGTGTCTCAACTTTGACATCTGCCAGGTGTGTTTCTTATCTGGTCTTCACAGCAAGTCCCACCAGAAATCTCATCCTATAATTGAGCACCACATTCAGGTAACATCTAATGCAATGTACCAAACTATTCATTAAACAAGTCAGCATAAGGTATTAGCTATTTAAAAACCTTCCTTCCAGTGAAACCCCAGATTCTGCTCCTGTCATATATTATAATATTTAAGACTAAGAAAGTGGCAACTCAACCTTATATATTTCTCAAAATAAATATGCCCTCTTTATATTGTAGGTTTTCTTTTAGAGACAGGGTCTCACTATGTTGCCCAGGCTGGATTCAAACTCCTGGGCTCAAGTGATCTCTCTGCCAAGTGATCTCTCAGCCTCCCAAGTAGCTGAAAGTACAGGTGCACACCACTACACTGTAGGTTTTTATTAAAGCTTTTGGGGATAAGAAAAGGGCAAATAGGCAAATAGAGTCCAGTCGGAAGGAAGCCACTGATCCCATACTGTGTACTGGAAAATATCTGTGAGGAGTTAGAGGGGGAAGCATTAGAAATGGCTATGAAAGGAAAAGAAAAGGGTTCTGATTTGGTAAAAATGATGCAACAAGGTTTCTAGTTCGTTAGTATATTTTTAGAGAAGTTTTCTCTTTTAACATGTCTTTTCCAAAATCCTAAATTTTAATTTTTTTTAGCAAAAAAGAAAGATGATTATCTCACTTTTGACTGAAAGAGTGTATAACTGAGACTTCACAGCTGTCTTTCAAAATTTTTAAAAGAAAAGTATAAATACCCAGAAAATGAATTCAGTTTTTTCTGAGAAGAAAGAGAAATAGATTAGTAAATTTTAAGCAAGAAGCATTCTAATTTTTCCCAGAAAGAACATTTTCTCTTCATTACTAAGTTTCTTTGAATCAGTTTTTCCGTGCAGGTGGCAACTCCTCAAATACCACAAGAGTGAAGCCTGTTGATTAATTTACTTTTGCCAAGGATAGTTTCCCCTCATTCTCTGTTTAACGTGAATGGTCTGCAAAAGTTAAGGGCTTGGATCTTGCCAGATAAACTGTATTGACTCAGATCTTCAGGTTCATTGGCCCATGATCTATCTTTCTGTTGCCATTACATGAAAGTCTGGGGCTTGCCGATGTTATAGCGACACCATGTGGTCACTTTCAGATCTTCAGGTTTATTGGCCTGTGATCTCTTTCTAGTGCCATTAAATGAAAGTTTGGGGCTTGCCGATATCATAGCGACACCATGTGGTAACTTTGTTATTACACTTTAAATTTCAAGTTCCAGAAACCTTAAATAATGAACTATCTCATTCCTTCTTTGTTTCCTTTTGGTAGAAGTTCTCAACTTGAGGTGGATGAACGGACTTCAGGTGGTCCATGCATCCACTGAAACTGTATACAGAATTGAATGTCTGAGTGTTTTTTTCTGGAGATAAATCTACTAGTTATCATCTAATTCTTAAAGGAATCTACAGCCCCAAATGTGGGCGGCCATATTTGGTCCTCTTTCATACCTTCCTCTAGTTTTAGATTTCCAAGTGACTGGTCACTCTAAGGAAGAAAACTTAGGGAAGGAGTTGGGAGTATTGAACTTGGAGATGTATGCTACGTGCAGGTTTATACAGAGAGGCTGTGAAGAAATTCAGGGAGCAAGGAAGTAAGATTATTTTTCCTAAGACATAAGAGAAAGAATTCCAAAAACTTTCGTGATGGGCAGTCCACCCCACTACGGACAGAAGACCATGTTTAGGCTGATCTGACATTCTTTCCGTGGTCGGCCCCGTCAGCAGATGTCAGCAAAAGAGAATCCGAAACTCCTCAGGGCCCTCAGAAACAACCTGCTCCAAGGGCGCTGTAGGTGGAAAGAAGCTATGAGAAGACAGTGGCTGCTGGGCCAGGTGAATCCCAAGGACAAGGCTAACCACACACAGGCCAGGTGAGGGTCTGTGAGTGACAGTCCAGCAGCGTGGCAGCCTGGGGACCCTGGGTGCTGGGTTCCACAGCCAGCACAGGGCACAAGCGGAAGCCTTTCTAATGCTGATGACCACCCTGCAGAAGCCAGGAGGTGGGGTGAGGGAGACATCTGAGACTTTCCCCCTCCACAATGGCCTTTAATGTTAAAGTAGAACTAAGAGGCAACCGTGCCTTTTAGTGATCCATCCAATCGTTTAGAGTTATTTCTACAACTAAAGACATCAGAAAAACACAGAAGAGTCAAAAGATCCTTAATATTAGCATATTTCAATAATTTTGTTCTATTCTCCTAGTTTTTGTACATTTGCTTTTGAAAGCTTAATTCAGAATTAATACTTCATTTTAAAAAAAGGAAAAGCAAGATACTCAGTATCTCAGCACTCAGAGAAGAATGCTAGTTACATTTTAGTATTACCAAAACACAGATTATGCTATAGACACCATTTTTCATTCTTCTCTTTACGTCCATTAAATGGAGAACATGTCCCATGCCATTAGTTACCAAAACATCATTTTTAATAGCCTTACTCTCATCCTTATAAGAAAAGTGCCATAATTCACGGACAACCCCTTATCATTGAACATTTTGGTTATTTACAAATTTTGCCCCCTAAAATTCTATAGTCAACATCCCTATACATGCATTTTATGTATATTTTTATTATTTTATAAAGATAAACTCAAGTAAAGTCATTGAATCAAAAATTATGAACTTTGTTAATCCTCAAAATTCAGAATGCCAAATTGTGCTCCAGAGGGGCACACCCTGCCACCACCGCTCTATGGGATCACCCATCACGTACCTCATCACCAACCTAAGGATGACTTTTTAAAAGTCTTTGTGACCTTAATTTTTGAAGTACCACTTCTCTGTAATTTAAAAAAGCAGAGGGTAAAGCAAAGAGACACTGTATCCTTGGGTTTATGATCATCACACTTTTGAGAGAAAAAAATATCCTATCCACTCACTCCAATTTTATCTGTTGGGATAAAGAATAAATTAGTTTAAATCAGATTGGTATTCACTTATTAATTCCTCAGACATCCTCCAGTGAATTTCCATCTCAATTCCAGATCCCTGTTTCTGTGGTAACTGTTACTTGATAGTTTGTTATAATTTAAATATATTTTTATAGCTCTTTAAAGGGTAAAGTACATAGTGACCTCACAATTATGTGCCATTTATTATCCCTGCACCACATGTACCTCACAGATTGTTATCAATATATAATTAACCTTAGAGAATTTGGATATCGTCTTGATGTATATCTTTAATCTAGCACAAAGAATTTAAATTTAAAAATAAAAACAAAAGTACCAGGTGCCAATTCATCTTTATTCTTCAAGCCAGTTATTTTCACCTTTCATTAGGAGAGTCACAGTAGAACATGTCAGTCAATCATTGGATTTATTGGATATTTGAGATCTTGCCGAAATGCCTACATTCTCACAGTCAGAACACAAAGATCCATACTTATCCATACTTTAATGTGCATTTCTTTTGGCCACTGAAGCCAGACTGATCTTTTACACATCTTTAACACAAACATGATGACATTTCTTACCTGCTCATCTGCCCCAAACTCCCATGCCCTCCCTAAATCCCTCCATTGTCTTCCCATTGTTTTTAAGCTAAAAACTAAAAGTTGTAACATGACTTAGGAAGCCTTGCACATTTGGTGGATAACCTCTGCAGTCTCTTCTATCCCCTAAAATCTCTGATTCTACAGCCCCACATAAGACTAAGCCAAATCTACCCCTCTCCCTTAAGATTTTTTTTTATTATTATTGTGGGGGTACAAAAGTTTAGGTTACGTATATTGCCCTTGCCCCCCACCCCCCAAGTCAGAGCTTCAAGCGTGTCCATCCCCTAGACAGTGTGCATCGCACTCATTATGTATGTATACACCCATCGCCTCCCCTCCCACATCTGCCCGACATCTGATTAATGTTGTTCCTGAATGTGCTCTTAGGTGATGATCAGTGAAACCAATTTGATGGTGAGTACATGTGGTGCTTATTTTTCCATTCTTGGGTACTTCACTTAGTAGAATGGGTTCCAGCTCTATCCAGGAGAACATAAGAGATGCTATATCCCCATTAATTCTTAGAGCTGAGTAATACTCCATGGTATACATATACCACATTTCATTAATCCACCTCCCTTCAGATTTAAACTTTTACTTTAAAAGGTTTGTCAGTTTGTAACTACAGATTTCTCTGTGTAACTGTCTGATTCCTGACTATCTTCCCATTTGGCTAAAAGCTCTATCAAGGAATCTGATTTCACTCACTCACTCCAACACCTGGCTCATAAAAGTATTTAAACAATTCAATCCATTAGCAAATCATGTTGGTTCAAAATAGATCCAGACTCGGACTGAGTCTCATTGTCTCCACTGCCACCACCTCAGTCAACCTCCTTCTCCTGTGCTGTTGCAGTGACCTCCTAACTGGTGTCCCTGCTTCCTCCCTGGTCTCCCCACAGTGGATCTACTCACGTCATATCACTCCTCTACACAGACCCGTTGAGGGCTTTCCATCTTCAAAGAAAGCCAAAGTCCTTCAAGTGGCCTTAGCCTGGCACTAGCAACCCTGTTCCCCACCAGCTCTTAGTGCTCTTCTGTGCCTCTCTGCTGACCCGTTCCACTTCAGCCTCAGAGGTCTCCTTGCTGCCCCTTGAACATGCCAGGCGTGCTGCCATGGTGGGGATTCATACCCCTAGATCACCTCCCTGCAAGGCTTGACTCCTCACCTCCTAAAGACCCCACCAAAGGTCTTTGCTCAAATGTTGTCTCATCCTCAAGGCCTTTCCTGACCACCACTTACCATTTCAGTCCCTGTACCCACTTAGGCAGTTATCCTCCCTGCCTTTATTTTTATTCAAAGCACTTCATCACCATCTGATATATGTTTCACTCATCTATTGCTGTGCCCCCCACTATAATATAAGCTGTATGAGGGGAGGAATCTTCTACTGTTTCCAGTTGTATTGCCAGATCCTATAAAAATGTCTGAATGTGATAAATGTTCAAATAGATGTTTGTTGAATGACTGAATGACTGACTGACTGAATAATTAGATAGATGCTGATGGAGGGATTAATGGATGGGTGGATAAGGTGGATCATGAGCTCTTTTAGAATGTAGCATGAAAGAGAGTCACAAGGAGTGTTGGAACAAGGTAGTAAAGTTTGATTGAGCCTGGAACAGAGATACACAGAAGCCTTGTCCTCAGTCAACCATATGTGTAGCCTTAGGGAAGTTATTTCACTTTGCTATGACTCAGTTTCTTTATCTGATAACAGGGATAACCTTTCTTCCTACTCCCAGAGTAGTATTTGGTGGAGATAAGATGAAGAAAGGGAATTGCAAGGGCTACAAAAAACTAAAGGTTCTTTAAATATCAATGTGTTATATTCTGTCCACGCTGAGCACAATAGGATTGTTCTTCAAAATAAAATTTTATGTAACAATTTTCAGTTTATCCTAGATTTTGATGAGTTCGGAAATTCTGATCAGTGACTGATCTAGGAGAAAAGAACGTGGAATATTACTATTGTTACAATATGATAATAGGCAAAAACACATCCTGGATATCTATTAAGTTGGCACATTAGCACTGACCATCTTTTCAGAGATTAATGGTAATTGCCAAGTGATAATATTGAATTTATTCACTATTTCAGCAATCTGCATGGTAATAAGCCTCTTCCCTTTTGATGTGGATTCACTTACTTTACATATAATAGTTCACACTGAGAATTCTTTCATTTACAAAAGCAGAATTGAAAGCTTAAGTGCCAAATATCATCGCTGTGATTGAATATGTGAAGAAGTTCTTGCAAATATAATAAAGAAAATTTAAATTCTGAAGGACAGAATTACTTCTATTTGAAGCTAATACATTGTGATTCCCTAAGAAACCCCAAGTAACTCTAGCAAAAGCTGCTAGAATTAATAGGCTTTGAACGGTGATGGAAAATAAAATAAATATGCACAAAATTCTTCACTATACTAGCAATAACCAGATAGAAATTTTATAAAAATCTCATTTAAAGTGCCTGTAAAAATTACTTTTAAAAGAAACTAGGAAAAAAAGTTTAACAATGATCCAAGACCCATGTAAAGAAAATTATAATATTTATTGAGTACAGAAAACGAGTCCTGAACAAGAGGAGAATCATAGCAACTTCCTAAACGAGAAGACAAACTTAAGAATGTACCTTAAGTTTGATGTACCTTAATGCTCCCAAAATTAAAAGTTGATCTTCATTATTTGCAGATTCAATATTTACAAATTTGCCTATTTGCAAAAATTTATTTGTAACCCCCAAATCAATACTAGTGGTCCTTTTGCAGTATTTGCAGACATGAGCAGAGTGGCAAAAAATTCAAAATGCCTGGTACACGTGTGCCCAGCACTGTCAAACTGAACAGTGCTGCAGTTGTCTGCCTTATGATTTCAGCTCTACTGTAAACAAGTGTCCTTCTCACAGTCGATTTTGTGTTGTGTTTTCTGCATTTTTGTGATTTTTGTTGGTGATTTCACTGTTGCAAATGGCCCTCAAGTGTGGTGCTGAATTGCTGTCCAGTGTTCCTAAGCACAAGGCTATGATGTGCCTTAATGAGAAAATACATGTTTCATTCAGCCATGATTTATAGTGTTGTTGACCATGAGTTCAATATTAATGAATCAACAATATATATTAAATAAGATGTCTTTAAACAGAAACACACATAAAACAAGGTTATGCATTGACTGGTTGACAAAAGTATTGTGACCAGAGGCTTGCAGGAATCTAACCTTGCATTTCTCCTAAAAGCAATGGTTTATTGTTCTATAATTCAACGTTCATGGTGACTTTACTACTGTGGTGCTCTTTTTGACATAACTACTGTGAATAATGAGAATTGACTGTATTTAAATTAAATGCACTTCCAGATAGAATAACAAGGTTTTTTTAAATAGGATAAAATAATTTTGAAGATATGTTGGAAGAATAATTATACAAGAATAGTAAAATTAAAATATTGAAGAATAGTGACAAGGGATGCTCTTCAACAAATAGTAGATCTTACTATAGGACCACTTTATGGCCAAATAATATAGTATAAAAAAGGAATAAACATGTAGATCTGAGGACAAAAAAACCAAAATTTAATAATTGATCCAAGCATATATGGGAAGCTAATATGTGATAAAGGTGATATTTTAATTCAATGGGAAAAGAATGCATGATTGGCTATTGATCTGAAAGAAAACAAAACTAGCCCTTATTTTGCCCCATATATTAACATAATTTCCAAATTGATTGAAATTTAAATGTAAAAAGAATTGAAAATAAATATTCAGAAAAGAATAGGAAAACTGTGGTTGGAGGAAACCTCCCTAACTAAGCAAGACAGAAAAACAAAATATCACGAAGGGATAGATAGACAGATATAATATATGTGACAGCATACAAATTTGAACATTTTGCTATGGCAAATGATATAATAAACAAAATCAAAAATAAGCTCTGGCCGGCTGCGGTGGCTCCTAGCACTCTGGGAGGCTGAGGCGGGTGGATCGCTCGAGGTCAGGAGTTCGAGACCAGCCTGAGCAAGAGCAAGACCCCGTCTCTACTAAAAATAGAAAGAAATGATCTGGCCAACTAAAATATATATAGAAAAAATTAGCCGGGTATGGTGGCACATGCCTGTAGTCCCAGCTACTCGGGAGGCTGAGGCAGTAGGATTGCTTGAGCCCAGGAGTTTGAGGTTACTATGAGTTAGGCTGATGCCACGGCACTCACTCTAGCCCAGGCAACAGAGCAAGACTCTGTCTCAAAAAAAAAAAAATAAATAAATAAGCTCTGGATTTAGAAAAATATTTTCAGTAATAAGACAATTCAAAGAGTCCCTAAAAGTTGATAAGAAACCCTGAAGAAGAAAAACAAAATGGGTAAGAAGAAGAACATAAGGGTGAAGATGAAAATACACAAAATATGGAAATAGGTGCTCCCAGAGGAGGAATCCCAAATGGCCCTTATACACACAAAAACATGCTCATCCTCACTAGTGGTTAAGAAAATGCAAATTAAAGGAACAATGACATGCCATCATTTTACTTATGGGAAAGGCAAAGATTAAAACGAATGACACCATCCATTGGCAGTGAGGATAGAAGAGCATAGGTATTCGTGAAATTTGGTAGAAGTACAAATGGCTACAGACTTTTCAGAAAATGAACTGAAAAATATTCATTCACTTATTCAATAAATATTTATTGAACACTGTTCTAGGCACAAGGGATCTATCAGTGAACAAAAAGAGACAAAGATCTCTGCTCTCATGGAGCTTTTGTCCTAGAGGGGAAACCAGACAAAGACAAATGGTGTATACATGAATTATATAGCACATTAGAAGTTTTAAGCACTAAAGTGAAAAAAAGGAAAGTCAGACATTCTGTAAAAAAGACAGCTGCACAGAATGTTTATAGCAGCACAATTCACAATTGCAAAGATGTGGAAACAATCCAAATGCCCATCAATACAGGAGTGGATTAATAAAATGTGGTATATGTATACCATGGAGTTCTACTCAGCCACAAAAAGCAATGGTGATCTAGCACCTCTTGTATTATCCTGGATAGAGCTGGAGCCCATTCTACTAAGTGAAGATCACAAGAGTGAAAAAACAAGCACCACGTGTATTCACCATCAAATTGGTATTAACTGATCAACACTTATATGCACATATAGTAGTAACATTCATCTGGTGTCGGGCAGGTGGGAGGGGGAGGAGGGGATGGGTATGTTCACACCTAATAGGTGCAATGTGCACCGTCTGAGGGATGGACACACTTGAAGCTCTGACTCAGGTTTGGCAAAGGCAATATATGTAATCTAAACATCTGTACCCCAGTAATATGCTAAAATAAAAATAAATAAATAAACAAACAAACTAGAGGGAGAGTTGGGGGCAAATTTTAAAAGGGTAGTTATAGTGAGCCTCAGCAAGAGGTGACATTTGACCAAAGCCTTGAAGGAGATGAAGGAGAGAGCCACACAGATATCTGAGAAAAGCTTTCTGCAGGGCAAGGAGACAGCCAGCACCAAGAGGGAGCATGCCTGCTAGATCCACACAACTGCGAGGAGGAGGCTGGTGTGGCTGAGTGGGATGGGGGAGGAGAGGAATAAGAGAAGAGGTATGAAGAGGTGAGGAAGGTGGGTCAGACCTTAAAGGGCCTGACAGACCAATGTCAGGACTTGAGCTTTTTACTTTGGGGAAACAGGATCTAACTTAAGTTTTTAATACTGTCGGTCTGGTTGCTATGTTGAGATTAGACTAAAGGGGGTCAAGAATTAGAAGCAAGGTTAGAGAAACATTTTCCTAAATTTTCTTCTAATGTTTCTATTCAGAATTTTTAATTCAAAATTTCAATCCACTTGGAATTCATTTTATCAATGGTCTGGCTTTGCTTTCTTTCAGATGCATAGTCAGTTATGTGATCTTTTTCCCACCATATTAAAATGCTGCATTTCTTCCATATTATGTTTCCTTATATACTTGAATTAATTATTAGAATTTATGTTCTCATCCTCAGATTTATGTGTCCATTCTTGTATTGGTACTAAACAATATGGTCATGGTGGTTCTACTGTAAGTAGAAGGATACAGCTACCATCAACTGAGATGGAGGAGGACATAGGTGGAGCAGGCTTGTGGGGGAAGATCAGGAATTCAGTTTGGGACACATTAAGATTGAGGCATCTCTGAGACACCCACATGGAGATGTTGAGTAGGAAGTTGACCATTCATATCTGGAATGTGGAACAAAGGTCTGTACTAGAGATACAAATTTGGATATTGCTGGCATGGTTTTTAAATCCGTGAGATAGTATGAGATCCCCAAAGAGCTTGCAAGTGTAGATAGAGAAGAGGATTAGGGACTGAGCCCTGTGATGCTCCACATTGCAAAGTTGGGGAGAAGAAGAAAAACCAGCAAGGAAGATGTAGAAAGAGCGATGGATAAGATGGGAAGAAAACAAAGAATGTGAGGAATCCTAGAAGGCAGGTGAAGGAAGTGTTCAAGGAAGTGGGCAGAGGGGTCTATTTTTTGTGTCAAATGGTGCTGCTAGGTCAGATAAGGACTGACCTTTGGATTCAGCAATGAGAATGAGAAGATTATTGATGACCTCAAAAAGAGCATCACAGGACAGTGGTAGTAGAAAAAGGCAGACTAGAGGCAGTTTAAGAGAGAGTGGGAGCTGAGGAACTGAAGATAACAGATAGGAAAATTCCAGGGTTTTTTGTTTGTTTGTTTTGTTTTTTTGTAGTGAGAGCAAAGAGATGGTGTAAGTAGTAGGGTGACTCAGGTTAAGAGAGTGTTTTGTTTTGTTGGGGAAAGTCCCAGCATGTTTGCAAGTTAAAGGAAATGAGTTAGAGAGAAAAACTGATGATTTGGTGCAAGAGGAGAGAATCGTTGGAGCAACATCATTCAGCAAAGAGGGGGTGGGACACGCATGTGGATGGATTGGCTTTAGAAGAGTGGTATCTGCTAAACATTAAAATGTACACAAGTGCTGGCCAGCGATCCATTTTTAGAACTCTATCCTATTGGAATGAAAGTATCACTACCTAGTAAATGAGGCCTTTTTCAGCATGGGAGGGCAGGGCAATAAACCAGAAACAACCTAAGCATCTCCTGCTAGAAAAACGGTGGAATGCATACAATATAAACATAGAACCCAACATAATGGATCTCCTTAAAAGAAAAAGTTTTAGTCACCGTCTACTATACTAAAGGGTATTCACCATCGTATGTCAGAGAAAAAAGCAAGTAGCAGAGTGATGTATGTAGAATGATTCCATTTTTGTTTCCAAAATGAATTCAATATGTATTTTGATTCTTGTAAAGGTGTGGGTACAGAAAATGGTTCATGCATGATAATGCTGGCACACTGATCTCAGACTTTGAGCCTCTAGAACTGTGAGAAAATAAGTGCCCATTGTTTAAGTGACCCAGTCTATGGTATTTTGTAACAGCAACTTGAGAAGACTAAGACAGAGTGGAACAACCCCAAGGTATGTTAGAGGGGTAGGAATAGAGTGTGTCACTCAGGAGGTGTGTTACAAAGTAGTTATAAGTTACCCTGTTTTTCTACCCCAAATACCCATCCTTAATGACATAATTAAGTGTACCACAGAATAATTGTTTCTTTCCCTATGCTCTCAGTGCATCTTGTAGAAATTATCATATTATGTCAAAAATGATTATGTATTTGTCTGTTCATTAGATGTGAAGTCCCTGTGTGAATGTTCTGTGAGCAGGGAGTTCTCTGCTTTTTTGTTGTTGTTTTTGTTTTATCTGTTGTTGTTTTATAACTAGAGATGGTAAAATCCTTTAAAATTAGTTTCTAAGAAACTAAGTGGAATTGTATAAAATGGAATAAGCCTGACCTTAAACTAGTCTGGTCTATTCTATGTTCATTCAGATTTGACATGACAAACACGCCTGCACTTAGAACCCCTAATATCTGACCTGGACAAGACGACCTGGGAGATTTTCTGCCGTCATCCCTGAATTTCTTTGCATTCTCATATCTAGATTGTCAAGGAGGAGGGAAAATAGAATTCTCATTCCTATTGTTGGTTAACTATCAACTAAATTGCCTGGAAAAGAACACAGATAAAAAAGTTTGGCTGATTTATTAGTATTTGGGGGGTATTGACTTCACATCTGATTTAACCTTTTTTAAAAGGCTTTCCTCAATGTCATACCTGAAAATTAAAAATTGCTACCACTACTTATAAAACTCTGTAACAGGCTCTCCTTGCAGTACAAGAGTTCTAAAATAGCAACGGATGTAAGGCCAACTGGACCAGTGGCCTCCAAACCTATACCTGTACCTCAAAGAATTTCTCGGGCTCAACAAACTGACAGCAGCCCACATCATCAGGTGAGTCCAAAAGGGAAAGGAATTGCTGTTAATGCACAAGTAACCTGGACCATTTTGTAGTGAGGTTCAGTGAACCATCCATAGTTTGGGGAATCTTTTCAAGATGTTAATATAACCAAGGAAAAATCTGGGAACATATTTTTTAAAATAACTTTTAATCTCCAGTCAAAAGTGCCACAGATAGGCCAGGTGCGGTGGCTCACGCCTGTAATCCTAGCACTCTGGGAGGCCAAGGTGGGAGGATTGCTCGAGGTCAGGAGTTCGAGACCAGCCTGAGCAAGAGTGAGACCCCGTCTCTACTAAAAATAGAAAGAAATGATTTGGACAGCTAAAAATATATATAGAAAAAATTAGCCAGGCATGGTGGCGCATGCCTGTAGTCCCAGCTACTCAGGAGGCTGAGGCAGAAGAATGGCTTGAGCCCAGGAGTTTGAGGTTGCTGTGAGCTAGGCTGATGCCACAGCACTCTAGCCTGGGCAACAGAGCGAGACTCTGTCTCAAAAAACAAACAAAAAAAAGTGCTATATATTTATTATAGAAAATTTGGAGAAGTCATAAAAGAACAAAGAAAAAAATTAAAATTGCAAACTATTCATTTTATGCCCACTGTTAATGTTTTGGTATATTCCTTCCCTGTAAACATTTTAAAATTAGTTTAAATCATACTGTAAATTTTATTAATTATATGGTTCTCTGTTAATGTAAGTTAAATTGTGAGCATTTTTCCATTGCTATTACAATTCTTCAAAAGCATCTTAATGGTTATATAATTTTTATTTAAATAGGCATAAATTATTTCTTTAACCCACCCTCTGTTGTTGAATATTTAGATGCTTTCTAATTGCTATAATTTAAAAAATTACTGCTAAGATTTTTATACATTATTTTTTATAAATGGTTCCCTAATTATTTCCTTAGAATACATTTCTAAAGTAGAATCACTAGAATGAAAAGCAGGAACATTTTTAAGACTCTTCATGTTTATTGCAAAACTGCCTTTTAGAAAAGAATACCAAATTATACTCCCAGTGCACGTAAGCACCTTTCTACTTGATCCTTGCTAATATTGACTATTATTATGTTTTGAATTTTGTTAATTTTATTAGCAGAATACATTTCATTTGCCTTAATTTGTATTTCTCTGATTAAGAGTGAAATGGAACTTTCCACTGTACAGTTTAGAAGGCAATTATATTTTTCCTTCTGTTGGCACCCTCTGCCCATTTTTACTGATGCATCAGTGTGATTTACCAATGTATTTGAAGTTTTTATATTTTAACTTTGACTATGGGAAACATTTATTTCTAGTTATTTCCTTTTAATCTTATGACTTGCTATGTAGACGTTTTCTATTTTTATGAAAACATTAACAATCTTTTCCTTTGTAATTTCTTACATAGTTTCATATTTGGAAAAATTTCCCTTTTAAGAAATCAACGTTGCGACGTTCCTGCCTGGGATCCAATTTGTTGGGAGAGTCGTGAACTCCCAGCATCTCTATTCTTTTCAAGTCTTTTCCTTTCTCTCAGCAAAAGGTTACAGGTAGCTTATGTTCTGTCATTCCACCTGTTTCTCACTGAGGGTACCCTAGGCAGTTTATGTTTGTTGTTGCTATTGTGAGTAGAGACTTTTCCCATTGCATTTTTTTTTAACTATTGATGATGGTATATTAGAAAGGTATGGATTTTCAAATAGTTATATTGCAAAGAGATACCTTTCTGAACTCTTTTAGTAATTTCAAATTTTGGTTTAGTTTGAATATTTTGCTTCTAGGTAGATAGTATCTATTAAACTTAAAACCCAAGAACCTTGTACATGTACACAGAAAGGTATGTACACTGCAGCATTGCTTTTCATTGTGAAAAACTGGAAATAGCCTAATACCCTTACATGGAGAATGACTCACTAAATACACCATGGTAGCTATTCTAGGGATATGCCATGGTAGGCCCATATGTGCTAACCTGATATGCTTCTCAACTGCAGAAAAATATGAACCATATAATAATATTGATGTAAGAAACACCCTTAAAGGTTTTTTCATATTAGTAATATTAAGATCGCTGATTCAAAGACTATATGCTACACACGTAGAAGCTGTTTGAGTATCTGAATGAAGAAGCAGATAGGCACAGGTCACTCTGAGGGGCTGCAAAGGGACATGACAACCAAAGAATGTGACTTGAAGTCTGTATGTGGCTCAGTTTCTTCTTCCTGCCCTTCCCTCTTCCTCTGTCAGGCCGTTCCTATGGAATAATGTTCCTAAGGTGGCCAGCCCCTCTTCAGGTCATTTGCAGGGAGGAGAGAAGGCTGCAGAGTTTAGCCACAGCTGCTTTATAAATGGAGCGTAATGAAATCCAATCTCCCATCCAGACGTGTGGGAGCCAAGGGCTGGAACATGGTGCCCCAGGACCCTGGGCCACGCTGGGTCAGGTCAGAACTTGCCCTCACATTGCAGTTCAGGGAGCAGAGTGTGATGCGAGAAACAAAGTTTGGTGGGGACAGCCTAAATGAGAGCCAAGTCGACCGTTAGTAATTCAAAAGACTTGGTGAACTCAAAGAGAAATGATGACTCTTACGTATATACCCAGGCAGGCAGCAATGGAAAGACAAGAAAGTTAAACTACAGAAGGTGGGAGGTAGAAGTGAGAGACTTCATAAGCCGAGGGAAAGAAAGTATCCCAACTGCTTTTTGTAGATATCTTTGGGGAAACAGATGTTCAGGGCAGCAACCTAGGTTGGGCAAGAGACTGTTGTCACTTATTTTTAAAACCTAAAACTCTTTTGTATGTTTTAACTTCTTTTATGCAAATTAGACTGTGTAACTGTACTTTGAGCATATGAACATTGGCACCACTGTACATGATGTAAACCCAAACAGCAGCCTCTTTTTGAAATGGACTGAATTTCTTTGAAAAGCATCATTATCATCTTCTTGTAATGGATTTTTAGGGATGTGGGTTAAAGTCAAACCAAAAACTTATTTTCTGTATTTCTTGCTTCTCTAGACCATAGTCAGCATTAGGAACGAACTCTCGAGGATTCAGGAATCCGTTACTGCTCTACACAGGGAGAGAAGGTAGGAGCCACATGTGTGTGCACAAACACTGACAGCAGCGACAAATCCAGAGCATTTCCTTTGCTTTGACAGAAAACTTTTCTACAAAGATTTCACCATACTCTTTTTCTAGTTTGGAAGAAAATTTAAGCAGCGAAATCCTGTGATTCCAATATGAAGGTAAAAGGGGGCTTTGACTCTATTTGAGTAACTCAGGGTAACAAAAATCACCTGGCTAATTATATTAAGTTTTGACTTTTGATTGCCTGATTTTATTCCTTGGAAGTTGGTCAAGCACTTTTAGTGAAGTACTGATTCTTGTGTGTGTCTTGTGTGTATGTGTGTATGTATGTGTGTTTTAGCTACTTCTAAAGAAATCAACACACTTTCTCCAATGGCATCTAACTTTCTACCAGATTAGGCTGATTGGAAACTGCCTACCATCTTCTTCTTGTGTGTTAAGGAACTAATCATTTCTTCAGCTTCTGTCTCCTGCTGTCATTCCTTTAGAAGGCAGAATTCCTGGCTCCTCAATAAGTGTTCCCTAAGGGAAGACCTTTGTTTTCAGGCTTCACGCTTGATATCCAGGAGATGCCCAATACGCTAGTGATTCCATGTAAATGCACACGATGAGGTATGCCTCATAATCTAAATGTATGAAAGATAGAGAACATGTTTTAAATTTCATGATAACTCATGAAAAGGAGCTAATAAACACTGTTAAAGTATCAAAATGTAAATGTTAAAAGTAATTCTAATCTTTTTCATGGAATAAGGAAAAGAAATTAGAAACAGCATCAAAGAAAATAGGATAGCAATAAAAAGACAATTTTGAAACTTAAAACATGGAAATAAAAAAGAAATTTTGAAATTTAGTTCTTTAAAACTAAGTTCTTAAAATAATTATTTAAAGCTAATTATTTTAAACTAAGTTATTTTCTTTTCTATAATCCATATTTACTACATACACCATTGATATCCTAGGAAAGTATTTATCACCATAAGGTATACCAAAGTGTGAGGCTGGTTGGTAAATGGAACACAACATGAAGGCTCCATCTTTGTTCCTGTGTGCACCATCATTTTTATCAATGATTTGGATAAAATTGTAGAAGGCATGATTCTCAAAAGTATGTGTGACATGATAACAAAAGGCCCAGGTAACAAGCTGAATGACAATCTTGAATCACAAAGATTTAATAGGACTGGAACAGGGGGACCATTAATAAAGACCAAATTTTAAGAGATTAAAGAAAAGTGCTACAATTGTAGACCCAGGTTCACAACAAGTAGTGTGAAAAAGCCCTGAGATATATACAATAGTTAACTGCAAGTTCAGTAACATCCAACATCATGTCACTGACTATTTAAAAAGCAATATACTCTTAGACTATATTAACAGAAAAAGTAATTACTAGTTAAGAATCTATCACTGTACACGGTGGAAAGTAATATTTCACTACTCTGTGCATGATAATCTTGTCCAGGGAGTATTTGTGTTTCATTTGAAGGCCTATTCAGAGGTTCAAATTGCTTAGCTCCAGAAAGCAGAAAGACACAGAAAGACACAAAAGTTTAGAAAGGCAGGTATCAGGTCATTTGAGAGGAATTATTTCTTGGATAACCTGAACTATGGGTTAATAGTGGCCATTTGCCTGAATAGTACTTGGCTTCCAGTTGCTGAATATATAGCACCAGGTGAATCGTGTTTATCAGAAACACTTCATAAGAATTTCTTTTTTTAAAAAAAAGAAGAGTAAGAAAAGAACCGGATTTCTGATAGGACTCTGCCTACTTTCACCTGGATTGTGAAAGGATATACATGTCGTCCGGCTGTTCAACACGGTGGATGGGCCAGAGAGGAGGAAGTGGACACATACAGGTGGAGGGCGACATGGCACAGAGAGAGGTACTGATACCATTAGTGGTCGTACCAGGCACAACGCTTTAGGTACAGAGAACACTGCCTAGAGAGGCCTTCTGGGAATGTTTCTTTGCTGTTGGCTATGTATAAAACCCCTGGGCCGACTTCTTTCTGAAAAATTCATCATAAAGATGTACTTGAAACTCCAATTATGATCAAGGATTTTAGAGTCAGGTGTCCTCTTCAGCTGAGTGTGACCGTCTAGAAGTTTGAGGGCTCTTTCAGAGACGCCCCCTTTGAATGGGAGCCCAAACAAAATTCCAAGACCTCTCCCAGCTCTATGGCGATTAGGAATTCCAAAGGTTCTAACACTGAGAAACATTGTATTTCACATGAGAGAGCCAATTTCCACAGATTCCACAAATACGCCAGTGATCAGATAAGACTGTAATTTACTCAGCCAATTTTAATTGTGTACTTGTTATATGACAGGGACTATTTTAGGCCTGAGCCTGGGGACATGGCAATTAACAAAATGAGGGGGGAAAAACTGCCAGAATCAAGAGGCAATAAGCAATTAAGTAATAGAGTAAGCAATAGATAAGTAAAATAATAAGCGAAACATAGTATGTCATAGAATATGTCCAGAAGTTTGAAGGTTAGACTCTTCAAGCTCTGTAGTAACTAGACATGGTGAAAAGCCACAGAGACAAAAAAAGAAAGGAAAAGGATGGCTGCGCTGGAGGTGAGGCCGAGTTGTGGTTTGCAGTTTCAAGCAGGGCAGTTAGGGAAGCCCTCACTGGAAAGGTGACCTTGAGCAAAGACTCGCAGGAGCCCAAGGAAGGAGCCCAGCAATGACCTGGGGAGGACTGTGGGCTCCAGCAGAGGGCGCCAAAGAGCAAAGATTCCAAGGAGAAAACAAGCCTGTGGTGTCCCAAGAGGAGCCAGGAGCTCCGAGTGGCTGGGGAGCCACATGGGAGTTGGGAAGAGCAGGAGATGGGGTCCAAGAGGGAAAGGGGGTCTGGGACATCTTTGCCAGACTTTTCCACCTCCGAAAGGACTTCAGTTTATTCTAAATTGCGGATGGGAGCCCCTGGAGGGTTCTGAGCAGCCCAGTGACATGACCTGCGTTATGTTTCAAAAGGACAAACAGAATACAACAGTATTGATCAGTGTTAGGTAACAGTCGAGGCACAGGATTCTCCAGTGTCTGCTCCCACAGGGAGGACTGGAGTACCTCTTGCCGGGGCTCTAGTTAGTATACTGGCCTCTTGCCCTTCCAAACCACTCTAATCTCTTCTCTTTCCAGGCTCCTTAAAAAACAGTTAAACCAATGCAAAGACAAGTTGCAAGTGATATACATCACCCAGGAAGAAAGAAGTTGCCGATTTGAAACCACGATTCACAAACTCACAACCAACCAGAATAGTCTATGTACTAAGCTACAACAGATGGGACAGGATTTACAGGTATAAAATGTGGGAAACACTGGCCATGTGGACCACCTGCAAGTCTAACCTCCAGTCCTCCAGCCGAGGGAGAGCCATGGCCTGAAGCCTCACAGCTCACTTTGACCAGCTTCTTCCCTTGCCCTCTTCTTCCCTGACCTCCTCCATCCTCCAGACTATATATTTCCCCTTCAGGAAGCTAGTGTCACTGAAAGACAATAGGATCTGTACCATTTAGACACCACAGACCTGGGGCAAAGTGATTCTCTAGAGCATTTTTTTTGTAAACCTTTTGGTCTCAGGAGCTCTTGTACATTCTTAGAAATTTTTCAGGACACCAAGGAACTTTTGTTTCTGTGAGTTATGTCTATTGCTACTTATCATATAAAAATTAAAACTGAAAAGTTGTTTAAAATGTATTTTTTAACTAAAACAGAAAAACAATAAACCCAGTATATATGTAACACTTTTCAACAATAAGTATGTTTTTTAAAAACACACAGAAGAGTGGCATTGTTTCACATTTTTTACAAATCTCTTTAATGTCTGGAGTAATAAAAGACAGCTGAATTTTCATAACTGCTTCAGCAGTCAACCTGCTGCAAGATGTTTTGGTTGAAGCATATGAAGAAATCAGGCCTCACACAGATTTGCAGTTGAGAAAGAGAGGAGTATTTTAATAGCCTTTCAGATAATTGGGGATACTTTTCTTTGATGCTACACCAACACATGATATATGATAGTGCAATATGGAACCTGAAACCATATCTATTTCACACTGTCTCATTAAAATCCAGTGTTTCAGTATACTGTCTACTCATGCATGATTTTGTAACATGTTACATTGATCATATGGAAAATGGTGGCTCACTGAGCTATGCTGAATGTCCTGATGCTCTGCCCATTTCATTATACAAGATCAAAAAAATTCATACTCATTAATGTCACCACTAATCTCATCAGAAAGTTGTTTAAGAATTAGAAAACTGGCCAGGCGCGGTGGTTCATACCTGTAATCCTAGCCCTCTGGGAGGCCGAGGCGGGTGGATCACTCGAGGTCAGGAGTTCAAGACCAGCCTGAGCGAGACCCCATCTCTACTAAAAATAGAATTAAAAATTATCTGGACAACTAAAAATATATATAGAAAAAATTGGCTGGGCATGGTGGCACATGCCTGTAGTCCCAGCTACTCGGGAGGCTGAGGCAGTAGGATCGCTTAAGCCCAGGAATTTGAGGTTGCTGTGAGCTAGGCTGACGCCACAGCACTCACTCTAGCCAGGGCAACAGAGCGAGACTCTGTCTCAAAAAAAAAAAAGAATTAGAAAACTATCAAGCTCACGGTGGTTGACACAAGTTTTCCAAAATTCTAATTTTTGCTAGAAAACTTAACTGTTACAATTGACAACAAATACTATTCATTGCTTTCCTTACAGTGACATGCTGACTTAGTTCATTTTTGAGAAAATGTTTGCCAAATAACCACGTCTGAGTAACCGTAGTATGACAGTCAGTGTTTCTTTGGCACAAGAACCAACTTTTGTATTTCAGCATGCATCAGAAGTATTTTATGCACACTTCCCACTTCATCACACTCAATATTAAAATGATGTGTTACTATTTTTTAAATGAAGAACTATTACTACTCCATCAAAGATATTCATAAGTAGCACTGGCATTTTTGTTTTAATTGCTGGCAAACGGTGGTGAAAAACACCCTGATTATTAGCACTGTTTGGTGACATTGCCTTGCTTTGTGCTAAAGCACCAACGGCTTCACTTACTGTTGATTTTGTACCATGAGTGCACCTGTCAACACAATGAACAGTCACATAACACCTAAGTATCATTATGAAAGTAATTTAGACTTCACAGACCCCTGAAAGGTTCTCAGGAATCTCCTAGGGTCTTTGGGCCACACTTTGAGAACTATGCTTTATGTAGAGCACATCCCCAGATTTCATACCTATGGCTTATTGTGAAGCCCCTCATAACACACTTACTAGACATATCATTATGAACATGTTTTATTGTAATAATTTTATCTAGCAATTCAATATATGATTATGTTTTCAGAAATTCCTTATGATATTTTTATTTTTTATTTTTTGAGACAGAGTCTTACTCTGTTGCCCAGGCTAGAGTGAGTGCCGTGGCGTTAGCCTAGCTCACAGCAACCTCAAACTCCTGGGCTTAAGCTGATCCTACTGCCTCAGCCTCCCAAGTAGCTGGGACTACAGGCATGTGTCACCATGCTCATCTAATTTTTTCTATATATATTTTTAGTTGGCCAGATCATTTCTTTCTATTTTTAGTAGAGACGGGGTCTGGCTCTTGCTGAGGCTGGTCTCGAACTCCTGAGCTCAAATCATCCACCTGCCTCAGCCTCCCAGAGTGCTAGGATTACAAGCTTGAGCCAATGTGCCCATCCCTTATGATATTTTTAGAACCTGGACTTTTGAGAACCTAGAATTTCCCCAAATTTCTTGTGATTATTCTTTGCCACATTTTGGAATCTGGCTGTTCCATCTCTTGTAGAGAGTTTTAAGTTGATATGGAATTAGCAGCATAAAATAAAATTAATTATAATAATATATTTAGAGAGGAGAAAAAAGTCTTGCTTTAGAATGTTCTATTGGAATAATGAAATTTAATCCATTTATGGAAAAAGTAAGATAAATGTTCATTTCTTAATAAAGTTTTCTTTATCCAGGCAATATTGCAGCCACTCCATCCTTCATCTTCTACCTGTCAAAATATGGTGTCCAAGGTTGACCATTTTTCAGCTGAAAGGTTTTGGAAGGGAGGAGATTCTTTCCAGATCAACGACTCCACTGGGGACAGTTCAGAGTGGGAACCTCTTCCTAACCCCGCCAAGGTTGACAGAAGTCAAGCAAATGCAGAGCATGCTCTACCAAATTCAGAATCACCAGAGACCATTTTGCAAAGCACCAGGGCACAAAGCCAAGCACAAAAGATGCCGAAGGAAATCCTTAGCTCCCTATCCATTTATCAGGAGGGACTGCTGCAGGACACCCCCCAAATGGCTCCTGCTGAAGTGAGCAGTCCTGCTATGGCACCTTCAGAAAGGAAAGACACAAGTAACATCAACGAGAGAAAGGATGAGCTGGAAGAAGAGGAACTGCAAGAACTATTGTCAAAACTTATGGATGCCTTCAATCTAGAAATGCCATCAGGTAAGAGTTTCACAATCAATAGCGACATAGTGGTGGCCAGGGATTCAGGCTGCCTTTTTAAAAACTTGATGTTATAACATTAGCCCAACAGCTACAATTCATCTAGTATGTAACAAAGTTCTGAATCTTTTGGATATTGGTAGCATCTCTGAACTTGATTTCTAGTGTTACCTATGCCTAATTCATAGGGTTATTGTGAGCATTAAAGGTAATGAACCATTTGGGACTTAGTACAGCACCTGTCACATAGTAAGCTTTTAATAAATCCTATTATTTTGTTATTGCAATTATTGTTATCAGTAGCCCTAAATCATATATAACTGGGCAGCCTGATGTCACCATTTAAAAATGGGAATAATAGTGCTGCTTTCTTTCTAGAAGATAATTGATTATGTTTTCTATATTCTAAGTAGTAGCATCATTATCATCTTCTGCATACACTATGACTCATTGCTAAATTCCGAAGGCTTTTTAAAAAATATCCTTCTTTGTGTTTTTAACTTTTGCTATTATTTTTCAACCTTTGTTACTTTTGCCAATATATAAGACAAAAGTGATATTAATATTGGTTTTTCTTTTTCTGGTTACCAGTAAAGTTGAAACATTGTTTGTTTGTTTGTTTTGATTTTTTAACTTTTGATATTACTTTTCTTTTTTTTTTTTTGGAAGTAGATACTTTAATGCACTGTTTATTTGAGTGTAAATGTTCAACATCTTTTAGAAGGCAATTTGGCAATATTAATAAAAATTAACATGAATATATCCTTTGGTAGCAAACCAGAGAAATAACTATTCATTAATACTTTATAATTTTGTACCCTTATATTTATCTCTCTATATATATGCATTATAGTTTTGTTTATAATAGCAAAACATTGTAATTAATTACTCCATCAGTAAGTGAAATTATAAAATATAGAAATTAAAGTTTATCCATATGGCAATTTGGGTAGGCAGTCTTTTAAAATAAGCATGTATTCCATAGAAAGTTTCCCAAGATATATTGTTTGGTGAAAAAAAAGGTTGTAATTATTTCACCTAGAAATTAAAAATTTAATATAAGAATATCTGTATACATATTAATATATAAATATATAGAAAGAGAAGTAGAGCACTCTCATTTTCTGAGAGAGGATATTGTGGGCAGTGTATTTGAAATAAAAAGAAGGAAAATTATTAAAGAAAAAAATATCCTTCTTTATTATAGCTGTTTCTTGTGTTTTAGAGTGACAATGTCTTATTTCTAGTTAGAGTATTTTATTATCTTTATATATATACGTATACAGATGCTCCTCGACTTACAGTGGGGTTTTGTCTTGATAAACCCATAGTAAATTGAAAATACCCTTAAGTCAAAAATGCATTTAATACACCTAACCTACCTAACATCATAGCTTAGCCTAGTCTATCTACCTTAAATGTGCTCAGAACACTCATCTTAGCCTACAGGTGGACAAAATCATCTAACACAAAGCCTATTTTATAATAAAGCGTTGACCATCTCATGCGATTTATTGAATGCAGTGCACTGTAGAGTACAGTATCATTGTTTACCCTCATGACCATGTGGCTGACTGGGAGCTCTGGCTCACTGCCACCACCCAGCATCAGAAAAGACTATTGTACCTCATATCGCTAGCCCAGTAGAAGATCAAAATTCGAAGTAAGGTTTCTACTAAATTCATATCACTTTTGCACCATCGTAAAATTAAAAAATTTTCAGCTGAACCATCATAAGTTTGGAACTGCATAAGTAACCCTTACACAACACAGGGTTTAGGGGCACTGACCTCCTTCACAGATGAAAATTTGTGTATAACCTTTACTCCCCAAAAACATTAACTATTAATAGCCTAGTGTTGGCCAGAAGTCTTACTGATAACAAGCAGTCGATTAACACATATTCTGTATGTCATATGTATTATGTACTGTATTCTTACAATAAAGTAAGCCAGAGAAAAGAAACTGTTATTAAGAAAATTGTAAGGGCCGGGCATGGTGTCTCACACCTGTAATCCTAGCACTCTGGGAGGCCGAGGTGGGAGGATCACTCGAGGTCAGGAGTTCGAGACCAGCCTGAGCAAGAGCGAGACCCCATCTCTACTAAAAATAGAAAGAAATGATCTGGACAACTAAAAATATATAGAAAAAATTAGCCAGGCATGGTGGCACGTGCCTGTAGTCCCAGCTACTCAGGAGGCTGAGGCAGGAGGATCGCTTAAGCCCAGGAGTTTGAGGTTGCTGTGAGCTAGGCTGATGCCATGGCACTCTAGCCAGGGTGACAGAGTGAGACTCTGTCTCAAAAAAAAAAAAAAAGAAAAGAAAATCATGAAGAGAAAATATATTTACTATCCATTAAGTGGAAGTGGATCATCATACACATCTTCATCCTTGTTGTCCTCACTCTCAGTAGGCTGAGGAGAGAAGGAGGAGACTGGGTCTTACTGTCACCGGAGTGACAGAGGCAGAAGAAAATCCATGTATGTGTAAGTGGACCCGCACAGTTCAAGCCAGCATTGTTCAAGGGTCACTGTATGTGCAAATTTCTTTTTAAGAAAACCCAAGATTTTTTATGTTGGAGTGATCGTCTAGAGAGTTGTGATAAAATGAAGGATAACATTCTTCTGTGTTTCTGTATCAGAGGCAGCCTTCTCAAAATATTTCTGACTTGGTGTATTAGTTTGCTGGTGTTGCTACAAAAAAGTACCACAGACTGAGCGGTTTAAACAAGCAAACAAAAAAGTATTTTCTCACAAACATGGAGGCCAGACGTCCAAGATCAAGGTGTCTGCAGCACTGGCTTCTTCTGAGGTCTCTCTCCTGGGGCTTATTGAAGACCATCTTCCCCCTATGTCTTCATATGGTCTTCCTTCTGTGTACGTCTATGTCCAAATTTTCTCTTCCTGTAAGGACACCAGTCATATGGATTAGGACCCACCCTAATGACCTCATTTTAACTTAATTAATCTCTTTAAAGACTCTACCTCCAAATATAGTCACATTCTAAGGTACTGGGGGTTAGGGCTTCAAAGTATGAATTTGCGGAAGGGTAAACACAATTCGGCCAATGACCATTGGAGAGCTATAAACTGAGCACATAATAACGTCAGTTTCATACAGAACTTCGTAGAGCCAAGTCAGTGAACTAATTATTTGGTGATTCTAAAAAGCTCTACAGTAAATGGAGTTGAAGTTACAATTTTTGCTTTAGAAAAAACAAATTCAGAAATATGCCAAAAGTATGCTCAGATTGCCTGAGACAAAGACAGGATGGGAACTCCTTGTGCCTGATTCTTAAGCTGACATAAAATTCTACCCACTGTATTCCCATCTAAACATCCTTGGGGTCATCATGAGTATTCAAAGCAAAGTCAATATCCACTTGACCTTTTTAGGAAAATTTCACATAAAAATTGGACTTTATAGAAAAGTTTTTTAGTCTTTGACATCTTAGTCTTTGTTTGTTTTTGTTTCTCCAAATGAGCTGACAAAAGTTGCTGATTTCTAAAATGTTGTGTTGGGTCAGCCTTCATAAATGTAGTCACTATATTGCATGTTTTGGTGGTTTCCATAGTGTAGTGGTTATCGCGTTTGCCTCACACTATATTGCACATTTTAGATTCCTAATAGAAGGTCTACTACACATAGTTGGAAGGCAATCTCCCAACATTTGTGCAGTTTAATTCCTAAAGCTAAAAGATTTATGCATATTTTAGGTGACTTTTCAAGTCACCTATGCATATATATGTATAAGTATGCATATGCATTATATCATTAAAAGGAAAATCATAAAAGGATAAAGTGTGCTTCTAAATTCAGATGATGCAATAGTGTATAAATATTAGCATTATCAAATCTTGTCAAAAACATAAAAATATATGTCTCAAAAAATTTACTTCTGTTTTCACTTACAATCTCAATAGAACCACTGAGAAGCTTCTGCAGGAAGTATGTACTATTATACAAACATGCTTATTGTATTAGTAGGAAGGCATACATCCTTTCTTTTTGTTATTGTAGTTTCTATACTTTATGGTGATTCAACAAATACTAATTGTTGAGATTTAAATTTACAATCTTATTTCTTTTGTATTACTCTTATTTCTTTGAGGCCTTTAATCTTCATCACTACTGTTTTGCATTACATATCACTCCACACTCAAATATTTGTAATTAAATTTGTGTCCTTATTCAATCTGGTATTTAATATGACCCTATTTTCAAACTTCACTTAGCCATTGGCAGTATGGATTATAAAAACACACTCCATAATTTATACATTATCTATACATGCTTACCAAAATTACACCAAACTTAATCAGAGCCAGAAGTGTGATAACTACATGGATGAAGATGTGGAAAGTGAAACAGGCTAAATTAAGTATTGATTACTTTTGTTTACCTCTATCTCTATCGTGGATGCATCAGATAACAGCAAAAAATTTCTGATCACTTTACTGTTCTAGTTTTTTTTTTTATTGAGAATTGAGAAAATTAGAAAGATCTACTGTTTGCAACATACTAAGATTTACTCAGACAGAGTGTCAATATAGTCATCCAGTGTGCTAATTATCCTACTAGTTGACTACCCTTTTGGATTTCAGCTTTGCTAAGGAGCCAACACATTTCAAAATTAAGATAAACTATAGATTACTTAAAGGCTTAATAAGACTAAAACAGCAAACCTAATGATCAGTTTGGAGCAGTTGTTGACATTAGCTGAATAGAGTCATTCAGTATCAAGATCTAAGATAATGGGATTTCAAGAGACTATGAGAGCTTAATGGAAAAGAGAAAGTTGTGTTGGAAGAAGGTCCTCAAATATCTTTAAATTCTAAAAGTTGGACTGAAAATCAGTAGTGGACAATTTGATTAAAACTTTCAGGAAAAGAATTAGATTTGAAAAATTGTCTAATGTTCTTTGCTCCTGTGGTTTCAAAAAAAGGACAAAATCCTCTAGTTTTACTGTATTATTATTTTCTTTCCATTTGAGAGTAAAATTTCTTACATACATCTACTAAATTATTTTTAAAGCTTCTCTCCCATCCCTTTTTGCCATTCATTCGCCACGGTAGGTTTCAGTGAAGAGACAGGAAGACAGGGGAGTAGAGTGATGGGGTTAGGAGAGCATCGTTTGAGAACAAAGATGGCGGTTTGGACTAGCATGAATACACTTGCCATAGCTTTTCCAACAGGCTCAGCACAAAGCAAGAAGATGAATAAAACCCAGATCCCAGCTTCTTACTTGGGAGGGAAACAGTTGGACCATGCATCCAACATTCTAGCTCTTCTGGGACTTTCCAAGGGCCTATCTTCTGTCTCAACTGTCTCAAAGTACTGACAAGACCAATCATACTGTAGATGCCTGAAGGCTGCTAAGAAAAAGATGGCAGCTGGGACTAGCATGAAGGTTTGAGAAGCCCACAGAACCTGACCACACTGATTGCTTAGGGTCTTCTGTACGAGGCAAGTCTGTGAAGACTAAGAGAGATGGTTATTTTTTCTACTGCACAGATACCAATACACAGAGTAAGGAAAGAAGAAGTAACAGAGAAACATTGCCCAAACAAAGAAATAAGACAGAGCTCCAAAGTGTGGTCTCCAGACCAGTCACATCATTATCACCTGGGAACTTATTAAAAATACAAATGCTCAGGCCCCATCCCAGCTGGACCGAATCAGAACTGTGAGGGTGGGGCCCAGCAATCTGTTTTTAACACTCTCCAGGTGATTTTGATATACACCAGAGTTTGAGAACTCAGTAATGGGCTTTTTGGCTACTCAGATTTGTGCTAGGAGCCATGGGAAAATGCTTCTTAAGAACCCACACCTGGCTGAATTAGTACTATTGATCATGGTAAATAATAGCCATCTTATTTGCTACATACCTGAGGGGAAGAACATTGTCCTCAAGAAGTGAGGAAAAATGGATCCTGTTTCTTCTCTGTGTGAGAGCTTTACCAAGATCAGCTTGAGTGCCTACAGGTGCGCTTCTCTGAAAGACTCTCCTGTTTGTTGATTTCAGGTCCACAGCCATCTGTAAACATCGACCTCTACAGCGGAGCTGAGCGGGTGTGCAGGGCCTTCTCTGCCCTTGTGGATCAAATCACCTTGCCCAGCTGGAAGTGAAAAGGGGTCCAGGCTCAAAGACCCACTGATGTGACGGCAAAATGCATCTTCATATCTGTATCAAAAGAATTAAGTCTTCTACTTTGCTGTCAACAGTTGTAAACTATGAAGAAGAGAAGTTTTATTTTTTAATCTCCCTAGTCACGTATCTTAGTTCTTCAGTTCAGAGGAAAGCCTTGAGGAGGAGGGTCGGGCATGGGTAGTGGAGGGAGAGGGAAAGAAGTGACAGAATCAGATCCCGCTGTGCCGAGTTTTCATCTCAGGGCGATTCTTCCTGTGAATCCCTTGGTAGTGACATTCAAGTGTGTGACTGGCAGAAATGCATACAACTGTCTTCTTCAAGTTTCATTTAAATTACTGCATTGATGACCTAATTTTCTATCTGGATGCTCCTGCTGGAGAACAGGCTTGGCAAAGAACTAAACACACACACACACACACACACAATTGAGTGTCTGTAAAACTGATGAAATCTGAATAAAATCTGAATTATACCAATGTCAGTTTCCTGATTGTGATACTTATACTATAGTGATGCTAGATGTTCCCATTGGGGGAAACTGGATGAAAAGTATATTGATATCTCTGTATTATTTCTTACAACTTTAAATGAATCAACAAGTATCTCAAAATAAAAAAAAAAAACTTAATGTGAACTTTTGTCTCTAAAACCCCACATCCAATGAGTTTCACCAAAGCACTTGTGTGCTTCCTTTCTCTGCATGTTGGATTAGGTTATAGATGTTTTACTTAATGTCCAAAGTAATAGCTAACATTTTTTAACTGCTAGAACATTTAGTTTCTAAGCACTCTATATTAATAGATATTAAGTCATTCCTCACAACAAACCAAGGAAGTCAGTGTCTCATTTTAGGAGAAAACTGAAACATAAAGAGGTTTAATAACTTGTCCAAAGTCACTTGGCCACTACTTGATGAAGTTGGGATTTGAACCCAGCTCCTGAGCCTGTACTATAACCATTACTCTGTACTTTCTCTCAGTAAATATTGTTGTGATTTCAAGGTTTTTGCTTATTCCTTTGATCTGCAGTTACATTTAGAAAGGCTGTGAATTTTAATTTTTATAATCTATAAGTCCTAGTACTGTTTACAGAATGAAATAATGTCCCATTGGATAGAATTAGTGTTAGTTTAATCTCCCTGTTCAACCTCATCCTAATTTTTTTCTTTTTGAGACAAGGTCTCACTCTGTTGCCCTGGCTGGAGTACAGTGGCATCATCATAGCTCACTTCAACCTCAGACTCCTGGGCTCAAGTGATCCTCCTGCCTCAGCCTCCCATGTAGCTGGGATTACTGGTGTGTACCACCACACCCAGCTAATTCTTCTATTTTTCTGTAGAGACAGGGTTTCTCGGTTGCTCAAGCTGATCTTGAACTCCTGGCCTCAAGTGATCCTCCCACCTCTGCCTCCCAAAGTGCTAGGATTGCAGGAGGAAACCACTGTGCTTGGCTTCATCCTAATATATTTTTTTTTTTACTAAAATATTTCTTTATTTGAATATATCCTAATATTTTTTAATTAGCTTTTCAGCCTATAATAAAGTTTTCATTTTGGTTTTGTCATTTAATGTATTCACTCTCCTTAACTCATCCCAGTTTGTTCCTTACAAGTTTGGTAAGCATGCCTTGACCAGCAAGCTACAGCCCATGGGCCAAATTCTGCTCATTGCCTATTTTGAGCACACTGTGAACTAAGAGTGGCTGTTACATTTTTTTAAATGATTCAAAAAATCAAAAGAATAATATTTTGTGACACCTGAAAATTGTATGGATTCAAATTTCAGTGTCCATAAACAATATTTTATTGGAACATAACCATGCTCAATCATTTCTGTATTATGATAACTGCTTTTGTTATATCAAGGCAGAATTGATTAGTTGTGACAGAGACTGGCCCACAAAGTCTAAAATATTTACTACCTGACCATTTACAGAAATGTTTTGCCAACCCCTGCTGTGGAGTACCAAGGTGAGGGAAGAACAAAGGGCAGGCTCTTCTGCAAGCTCATTCTCCAGCTGTGGCATCTTTCAACCATTTGTAAGAGGTAATGAATTCATGTGATGGTTTTAAGGAATGTGATGAAAAATATTAGAGGAAGTAGCAGGAAAGCAAAATCAGGAGCCTATATGTAGAAAAGGTAGTCAAAGGGCAGCAGCGTTTTAGTGTGCTCATTCTCTTAACCTACCAAAAGCTGAGGCTGGGCCTTCTCCCTAGCTTTCCCTAGGCTTCCTTTCTAATCCTCAGATGAAACTTTGTTTTTGATAATAACCCTTTTGATAGAATTTCTCGCTTAGGAGGGCCCTTAGCCTTCAATGAAAATATTTACAGAGGCTTCCTCTGGACCTGGAAAAACCAAAGAAATTGGTAACATACCTGAAATTCAAACTGGCTGTCAATCACTACTTATACTAGAATGATTGGAGAGTTGGGAATACTTAGAGATAAAAATAGCATTGTCTGGAACGCAAATAAATTTGCTAATTGTACTTCCTACTGTAAACTTTGTTCAAGCCTGGTCCTTTTTCAGGAAAAAATTATTTAAAGATGCTTCTCTTATAATGTTCATCTTACTTTTATTTTGCTTTTTAACACAAAGTGTAACCACCTATAGAGTATTTAATCAAATAGCAAATATGCTAATTGGAACATAATTTATACCTATTTATACTTCCACTATTTTATTACAGGTTGGACATCATTAGTAGCAACATTAAACATTGAAATAAAGAGACTTCAATAACATTACCTGGGGGCCGGAGCTTTTATTAATTTTGTTTCCATTAGAAGTATGCTTTATTTGCCAGTATTTTGTTTTATTTATTTATTTTTTGGTGGGTTTTTTGTTTTTTTTTTGCTTCATTCAGCATTCAAAAATATTCTCTCAAACAAGATTCAGATATCACAGATTTATCAGTAGCTGTTAATTAATTAATACAGTCCTTTATGTGCTTGTGTGTACAAGCAGTCCAGTGGTTAATAGCTTGGAAGTCATGCAGTGTATTCAAGTTAAATGTATGGCACTCTAGTTCATTAACAATGTCAAGCATCCCCCAAAAGATTATTAAATGAATACAAACAATCTGAGTCTCCTGAAGTCATCTTTGGAAATTATTTAACTCTTATAGATAGGTGAGATGGTCTGGCAAGAATGTCATCATTTGAAGAAACATGCCAGCAGCCTAAAAGAATGAAACTTTAAATAAGCACATGGAAAGAATTTGGCTTAATGTTTATCTCTGGACATTCCCACCATTTAAAATAAATGAATGATCAATAGTTAAGAAAAATTATACTTTTATATATGTACATATACTTTTTTTTTTAATTCCAAGGCATGAGTTAGCTCTGAGGTTAGATTATTTTCTCTTTGTTTCCAGGTTCACTTTTCGAATGAATCTAGACCCACTCCTGCGCACATGCATGTTTATCAAATCTTCAATCAACTCTTTCTTCTTTATGAAAGGGGTTCTTAGGAGCTGGAAATGTATTCCTGAAAGTAGAGAAAAGGAACTTCATAAGATTACCAAATTATTTTCAGGTTAATTAAATATCAATAAATTATTTTTAGAAAGAACATATGCTTCTGCCACTCTAATTCTATATAAATTTATTGGAGGGTATATTTGCAAATTTGTATTTATGCAAAGTTTTGTGTCTGTGTAGTTTAGTTATATAATCTAAATTAAATAAATTATAACAAATACATTTTCCTTGTCAATTAATATCCATTAATTGCATTAATTAAAATATTTGATTAAAAAAGTAAAAATGATCATTATATAATTTTAATATAAAACTATAAGGAAAAAATTTTAACCACTCATAATATAATCTTCCAGAGATAAGCATGGTTTTGTGATACATACTTTATACCATGATTTATTTAACCATTACCCTATTGTGGGACATTTAGAGTATTTCCAGATTTTCTGTTGCTATAAATAATATGGTAATGAATAGCCTGGTACTGTATCATCAGCTGCATCTCTGAGTGTTTCTCAGAATAGATTTCTAGATGGGTAACTTTTGAGTATGTGGCTTAGGAAATGTTTTGGAGTGGGTAAAATAGAAAACAAGCATATGTGAATCTAATTATTTATGTTTCTGAAGCATTGTTTTCTCTCTTGTGTTTAATGTTTAAAAAATAAGTACCATGAACATTTGCCAGGTAGTGAGACAAGAATTGCAAATACTATCAAATTATAAATCTAAATTTAAATTTTCTTATCATACAGGAAAAAAAAGACACAATTTTTCTAGAACATACAAACTGCCAGGCTCAGGAAGGCAGGTTTTTTTTGTCTCTCGGTGGCAGAGCAAGGTTTGTTAAAGGAAAAGACCATCATTTTTGACACAAACAAGGATGTACTTCAAAATTTCTTCATTGACATTGAAGCCTTTAGTAACTCATGAGTTAACTTCAATTCTGTTATTTTCTATATTGGAATTATCATTGTACTCTTTCCCTGAATCAATTAATACCCCCCCTTCTCTCTCTCTCTCTCTTCTTTGACATAATCCATCAGAATTTGGTGGTTAATCCTGAGCACATCCTCTTCACACCTTCTTTTGGATACTTCGCCATTCAGCTATTAGCCCATGTCTTTCTAGACCAAATGACAATGATCTTTAGAGTCTTTTCTCGTAATGACATCTCTAGCCCTCTTATTTCTAAGCTTCCTGTTTCTGCTCATAATTGTTATAAATGGCCATGGTGTCCAGGTCATCACCTAGCTCAGTCAACTGTCCTTGGGGAGAAGCTCTTCCAGGTTCTTCCCATAGTTAAATAAGTGGTTTTTATAGCGTCACAGAACATTAGAGCAGAGAAAATGAAGAGACTTTATGGGTCATCTACTTCTTTCTATAGGCTTCTTTTTCAGATAAAGAAACTGAGGGCTAAATAAGTTAATTAACTCCCTCAAGGTGACATAGCTATTTGACATCTTGTGTTTTCAAATTTGTTGAACCAATATTAACAATATGATATATTAACATATAAAATTATATAGTTTTATGTGTTTAACAAAGCATAATTCAAAGTAAGATTTTGCAAGTTCATGTAAACTATTTGATTTGAGGACATCAAAATGACAAGAACATTTTGGCATATTAGGTAGACACTTATTTTAGTTCTTCTTTGCTTTTGCCCTGATGATGTGATTTCACTGAGAACTATAGAAGGACAAACGCCTCTTCACCTTCACTCCCATCCCAACCTGACAACATATTATCTCCTAGGGACAAAAGCAAAAATTATTGCAGGATTCATGTGGGTACATCCAGAGCCCAGTTGAGCCACTAGAGATTTAATTGAGCCTCTTGAAATGAAATCTCAATGTTCCTGCAACTATTTAACTTCTCGACGTGGTATCTCCTTGACCCAAGGCCCTCTTTGACTGTGACTATACAAACCAGATGGAAAGTCTTGTTTTCTGATCTGCAAACAATTGTTTGTGTCAAACATTAAAATAACTTCAGTAAAGTGAAATGCTCACTCCTGCCACTTGGCTACTTGCATAGTAACTCTCCCTAAAGTTTGCAGACCAGCTGAGTCAATAGTAACTCTGTAGCAAGATGAAGGAAGTAGCTTCCAAAGCTGAAGCTGTCTTGGAGAACGATTTCATAAATATATATATATAATTAATACATATTTAACATTTTAATGTTCAGCTGAATACAAATAATATTATTTTCATTTGTTCTGTAGACTTTTTTGAGTTATTCAAAGTGAGTGAAAGATAGAAAAAAATGTTGATAATAATTTGAGTAAGACAGCTAAATGATATGAATGGAAGAGGCTCTACAGACTACTCTTAGCAGTACAGAAGAAGAAAATATATTGTCCTTACTGGTGCTGATGCCTAGGAAGCTTCTGTTCAAAATATTTTTTAAATATTGGTAACCAACATTTAAAGAAATTCTTTTTGTATTTCTACTTTAGTAGCAAAGCTGCTGAAAGAATATTTTTTCTAAAAAAGGAAATTGGTTTAAGTTACAATAACATTTACCAAAATAATAAACTTATCTATAAATAATAGCAGTGAATTATCAGCAAGTAAATCATGAGAATTTTTAGCTACTGAGGTTAAAGCAAACTAGATATATAAAAGCTCTACAATATCTTAGGAAAGGGTTAGCACTATAACTATTACTGTTAGCTGCTGTTTTAATGCAGAGGTTATAGGAATTTATAACAATTCTCACAATAAAATGTACAAATGTAAAAATTAGTTATTACTCAGTTTTCCACTGATGTATAAATAATTCTAAAGATTTAGTGCCACTCAAACAGCCCTTGCTACAAGGTTTTGGGAAACTCATTGGTTGAAATGACACCAAAAAAGGAAAAAATGACACCGAAAAAGGAATCTGAATAGTGTTCAGGCTTCTCCCTGCTTACTCACAGGGGCTTACTCACCTTCATTCTAATTCTATAAGGGATTCTTTTCCTGAGTCCCAAAAGAAGACTATAATTGAGTATAGTGTTTATTTTCATAAAAATCTCTAAATTTGTAGCAAGTTCCAATTTACTAAACATTAATTACCCAGCTTGCTGGAAGTTAATTACTCATTTGAGTATCATTAAAAAAGCAATAAGAAGTGAATCTGCACGCCAGCTGACTATTTTTACTCTTTACTTCATCAACTAAGTACCTCTCAAAGAGTCCCTCCATTTACATGAAAGCAATGTTTGTTTGTTTGTTAGTTTCAATTTAAAAGGGACAAGAGTTTGTGTATTGCAGATGTTCCCCAGGCTTATATTCAAGTCTTCCCAATCCCACAGCAAGCAAACATCAGGTTATGACTGCCAATGTTCCGGCCAATAGCAAAAAAAATGTTGATCTTGGGGCATCCCCTTACACTTTTATATTGTATTTTGGGAAGCATGCTTTTCCGTACTGAATCTTTTCCTATCTGAATCTTCCTTGCTGCTGTTCACATAAAGTATAAGGATTAGGATAATATGTTGATATAAACAACTATTATGAAATACAAAGGAACTACTATCTTCCTATCACTGGTGTATGTTCTTGAGGTTCATCTCTTGAGAGGAATTCCCTCAATTCCCTTGCAATTGGATTCCCCAAAAGCCAGTTCCCTCTTTTTCACAATTCAGCACATTCATACTTGATTGATCCTTTCAAAAGACATGGGAGGTGGGGATAACTACCTTGTTTACTCCCTGTGTTCCGTGGCTGTACTGCTGAGATTTTCTCTTCTTCTGCAGCCAATTGCCTTCTTCCTAAACCATGGTTCCTGGAGAGAACACAGTCCACATAGATGTCCCAGAAGAGCTGGGACAGATCCCAAAACAGTGCCCCATGCTTCAAGTTCTCAGATGACTTCAGGTAGATCATAAAATCCCAGAAGCCTAAAACAGTGTTGGAAATGCGAGGCTTCCACATTTCCAGGAGAAGCATTGAGGAGGATTCCCAGCACTGAGGATCAGCTTGGTTAAGAGCCAGCAGGTCTGTCTGGCTATGACAGAAGAAAGGAGACACACAGCACATTCCCACAATGAGCAGGGAACAGGTGAGGCTCAAGGAGCGGTGGATCCCTCCTCTGTTCCCAGGATTGGCCATGGCTCTGAAACTGTACAGGATGAAAATATTTCATATCAGTCCCTGTTTATGCTCCCTTCAACAGAGAAAATAAGTATGCCCTTAAGAACCTTATTTTCAGCAAAGGAGACACACCATTTTTACTAGGTAGAGAAAGTCTTAGCCTAGCTCCCATATCACAAGACCCATTCTATCTAAAATGACTCATTGCCAGGACAGGCAGTGGGTGTAAAACCAAGATAGTTAGGCTGAGAAATATTTGCTCCTAAGAAGTATTCCTTTGTAAGATGAATACTTGAACCTGTTTTTCCCTGATACAAAAGCATATAATATAAAAGTGTATTAAGTAAACATTTAAAATTTTGATACATGGCTTTAATTATTCTATAACATCTTAATTACTCCTAGCTAGCCAGCCTACTCTATGACTCTTATGCAATTAATAATTTGAATATATTTTACCTTTGAATGTATTTCTATTAACAATGACTTTTAATTTTTTAAAAATGACATCACAATCATAAAATGTAACAAAAATAAACACAACATAGTGTGCTAAAAGTGTGGATGAATATATGGGGGAACAATGGGGCATATGTCCGACCCATTAGAGTAAAATCAATAGACATTTTACAAACATCTAAAATGTTCTGCAATTCTGGTATAACTTTCCTAAAGACAATTTTTTTTCTAATTTCTCTCTTCTTGCTATAAATCTCAAGGATTTAAAAAAAAATTATCTGTCTCTTATTCAACTTTTCTGGCCCTCTATGCCTCTTACAATAAAATCAAGGCATCCACATACCACCTTGAAATTATTCTTATGTTAGCATTTTTAGACAAGTGGAATGAGAAATGATGCCCTTAAAATAATAACCTAAATTTTCTTTTTTTCCCAGCAAAAAAATCTTATCTGACTCCTAACAGACTATACAAAGTGTATATCACACTTAAACAACTCTAACAGGAGGGGCACATACAGCTCACTTTCAATTTTATCTTATTTCCAAACCTCTTAGATGTTAGTATCAGAAAGGCAAGCAGGGTACAGCTCATGGAAATGCTCCTATATTGAAACACTTAATGCTAACATCATAAGATGTAATCTTTCTCTTCTGCACAGCAGCAGGATAAATAACTATTTCAGAAACTGTCTTTGAGTTTCAGAACTCAAAACATATTCCTATTTTGAAGGGGCACGTTTGAGATACATCATTATTCAAAAAGTATTTCCTTTATCTCTCATATTATTTATACACTATCTCTACTCGAACAAACTCATATTTGTTTTGTCCTTTTCTGAACTAAAATGTCGAGGTCCCCGAAAGTTGTTTCTGCTGGAGGGATGAAGTTAAGCTATTTGTGCTAAGTCTCTGGAGGACGCGGGGCGGGTGCTGTCCGCGGTGCTGAAGTTGCGGTCGTCCGAGACTCCCCGTCTGCCGGCGCCGCGGCGCTCGTGTTGGCCCCTGTAGGTTCCCTGCTTTCGGGACAGGCTTCTCGGAGCCTGGAGAGGTGTTTCTCTAAGTTCCTCAACCCTGGGGTCCTCCGTGTGCCCCGCTCCGAGCCCCGCGCTGTGCTTGGCACGTCCCGGCCCCGCACCCGGTTCCGCAACCTCCCCCGGCCCGGGGCGGAGCTGCCGGAGACCCGACGCGTCCGCGGGGCCACACGCGCCTCCTTACCCTGCGGGTCTCCTCCCAGGTCGCAGAAGGGCGCCCTCCGCACTCACCTGCCCGGCCCCTCCGGGTGCCCTCGAATGCCTGGACAGGGTTCCCTCGAGTGCGTGGAGAAACGCTCAGCCGGCGCCCCGGGCCAGTGACTGTCCCCAGCTTCCGCGTCCTGGAGGCTACCGAGCCTCTTCTTAAGCAGCGGGAGCGCTCGGCGCCTCTCCAAGTCTACGTCAAAGCGCCTGGAAGCCGCCGCCACCTCTCGCCTCCAAGTTCATTTCCCGCACCCTCCTCTTCCCTCCCTCCCCTGAGGATTTAGGTTCCGGAAACGCAGGCTTGGCGCACGCACCGTCCCTGGCCCTGACCCCGCGCACCCTCGACCGGGCGGCCTTGAGCCGCGGCGCGGGTTGCTTCCCGGTCCCTCGGGGGACGCGCACCCGCTGCGACGGGAACTGGGAAGTCGGGGCCCAGCTCCGCGCCGGCCTAGGGGACAGAGGGGATCCCGGACGGGGAGCTCTCCACGCGTCCCTCGTCTGAAATAAAGGGATGCGAGGGAAGACTCTGGACTCCGGGCGTCGGAGAGGGGACCCGGGCAGCCTCCCCGAGGGCAGCAAGGGCTCGGAGAACGGCAGGCGCCCACCGGGTACACTCCGGGCGCGGCCTTCTCCCGCCTGACTGTGGCCCTGAGCTAGCAGGAGGAAAACACCCCAGGGCCAGAGGTGCGGGCAGGGACTTGGCGCTGCTGGAAGCTCCCCCTGCCTGGGGCCCGGAGACCCCATTTTCTCCAGGTTCTGGTCGGGTCACCTCGGGAGCTTCGGCTGTTGCTGGTGTCGCTTTCATCAGCCGGCCGAGCCGAGTTTCACAGCGGGGGCTCCGCTTCCCAAGAAGGGGACGCGTCCGGGATCCCCTTTGGTTCTGGCCTCACAGCTAGTTGGTATCTTAGTCCCAGGTCAGAGCTGTGTCGCTGCTCCAGAGCTCTGCTGGGCATTAGCACCCACCTTCACTGAAACACACCCAACCAAGGGGCCTGAGGCGAAAGTCCTCCCTTTACAAGTTTTGTTTCCGGGTTTTGCCCCTTGCCTCAAAATGCCCTCAGGGTCCTGAAAGCCACTTGTAGTCTCCATTAACTGAAGGCTTTTGTGCCAGCTCAATAGTAGCTATGGTTACCTTCCAGAAGGGCACGGGGCTTTACAGCCAGGTTTACTGAAGCCACGGATAACTGGCCCCTTCCTCAAGTGACGGGAAGAAGGAGCTGTGAGGGAGTCCTGAGGGGCTCTGAGCCACGCCTCCTGCTGGGAAATGACAGGGTGTACCTCAGTTTCTCCATCTGTGAACTGGGCATACGAATGCCTATTTCTATTTACCCACTAGGGATGTGGGACAAGATCAAGGGTGAAGTCTGGGACTTGCTTCCTGAACTGCAAGGACTCAGAGCCTTTTGGAGAAGTTTCTCAGAGAAACGGGGCATTTTAGCACAGTTCCTGAGTAGGGGGATAGCGATTGGTAAAGGACCCTCAGGAGAGAAAAGGGCAGGAGGGAGCAGAGAAAGCTTCTTGAAAGTGACTGGCGAATGTCTCAAAGAAGGAGTTTTATAGGTGTTTTGGAGCCGAAGGGTGGCGTGTAGTCCCCGGGGTGGGGGTGGGGTGGGGAGAAGCCAGCACCAGCAAAGGCATGGCAGCAGTTCTGTGCTTCTGGGGAGCAAAGTCAAGGGCAGGAGTGTAGAGAGGGAAGGCAGAACAGAGGTAGGGATGTGGAGATTGAATTCTGGTTTGGGACATGTAGGTAGTTACATTCTTCCTGAAAACATTGATATATCAATATCAGTTGCTTACTTTATTTTCAAGTGCTTTTGTGTTAAGCACTATTTTACATGCTGTGTATACAGAAGGAACAAAACAAAGTCCCTGTAGTCATGGAGCTAGCTTACATTCTAGTTGAGGGAAAGAGAAAAAAGAAAATTTATATGTATATTTTCAAATGATATCTATAGACATATATAAGTATATATGTTTACATACTCACATATACATCATGATTCATGTTTCTGGTTTCTGTGTTGAGTGGGGAGTTTATAGCTATGTACCAAAAACAAACACATAAGTCACTAATTAAATAAGCAAACAATGCCACACATGAGTCAATAATGAGTCTATCTATCATTCCAAAGCCCAAGAAAAAATACACGTGATGTGTCAGATGTAATTTACAAAAAACGTCATCAAGAAAAAGTAAAGCAGGATTAGGAAAGGGTGGTGGAGAACAACTATTTTATTTAGAATACTGAGAAGCTCTTCCTGATGAGAAGCTATTTGAATAAAGACCTAATAAAGTGAGAGGGTGAGTTATGCATAGTTTAAGAATGCTCCAGGTAGGGAGTGGGAAAAGCAAGTACAATGGCTTTGGAACCATTGGTGTGAGAAGAGTGTTTTCAAGGTATAGTGGCAGGACATGAGGTCAGAAAGGTGGTCGGAAATCCATTTGTGTTGCCAAGTAGAGAACAGAGTAACAGGGAGTAAGTGTTGAGGCAAGGAGCCCAGTTAGGAGCTGCTGCAATCATCCAGGCAAGAGAAGATGGCAGAATAGATAAGGGTGGTGGCAACGGAGATAGTGAAAATGATCAGATTCTGAATATATTTTGATAGTAGAAATGACAAGGCATATTAATGGATTTGATATGGAGTAGAAGAGAAATTGAAGATGATTCCAGGTTTTGGGGGATAAGTAATTGGAAGGTAGGAATTACCATCAACTGGCAGTAGAAATGGTTTAAGGAATAGGTTTAAGAAGGTGCAATCAATCGAGAATTTGGTTTTGAACAAGTTAAATGTGAGATGAATGGCATCCCAACAGAGACACTGGGTTAGTAGGGAATAAGTGGGAACTGGAGACAAACATTTGGGATACAGTGCTAGGGCAAGAAGTCCAGATTTGGGGTTTTGTAAACCTGCAGGCAATAGTTTAAACCATCAGACAGAAGTGTGGAAAGTGAGTACAATTGTACCCAGAGGATAGACTCTGAGAAATAGCAACATTAAACTGATTAAGAAACAGATAAATCAGGAGTGTGATGCATTGGAAGCCAGTGAGATAGGGCTTTTCACAAAGAGGGGAGAAATCCACTATATCACACAAATTCAGTGGGAGGGTGCCAATAAAATGAAAACAAAGAATTTTCCATTTGCTCTAACAGGAAATCACTGATGAACTTACTGAGGCGATTTCAACTGAGTGTTCCTAGAGGAGAAGCTGTGGTAGGCTGAAGGAGACATGGAAAGACAGGAAATGAAAACAGTGCCTGTGGATCACTCTCTATGAAGTTTAAATAATAATAAGGAAGATTAGAATGAAGGATTAGGAGTTGGGTCTTGATCACGTTTACAGGCTGAGGGAGAGAAACCAAAAGAGAGGAAGGAATTGAAGATCAGGAGAGAAGGAAGACTAATAATCTCAGAGGAAACAGCAAGCAGTGGGGGTGAGAGGATACGGAAGGGCCAGCATCTGACAGAAAAGGAGGGAGCTGGCCCTCTGAAATGGAGGGATGAAGGGAAGCTCTCTGGGGATATGGATATGTCTGCAGGTAGTATGGTGACTAGGAGGGCAGAAGTTGAGAGACACAGCAACTGGTGGTCTCATTTTCTCAATGATGTAAGATGCACAGTCATCCACAAAAAGTGAATGAGGGTGGGGTTAGTAGGAAGCTTAAGGGGAGTAGAAAAGCCTTGGAATAATCACTGAAGGAAATAAGAGAAGAGAGAGGAAAGAAGAAAGTGGAGAAAGCAGACAGACTGAAGAACAGGACTAAAAGCCCAGGTAAAGTTTGAGTCCATAATTTTGTAATAAACCATTCTGAATGCTTGTATGGTTTTGATGAGGCAGAATAGCATAACGACAAAGACTGTTATGCTCTTGATCTCTACTGCCTGGGTTTGCACCATGTATCCCTCACTTGTCATATGTCACTGATTCTTAGGTGCACTTTTTTGTACATTTAACACCACTGGAATCGGGATGTATCTGTTAACTGATGGCACCTTGCAATCATAGCATTTTCTTTTAATTTTTAAAAAATAATGGGATATCTACAATTGATGGCATATTTGACTTGATGTCATGCCTTGGAAAAGTTACTTAACCTTTATGTAACAGATTTCTTACCTGTAAAATGGACAAAAATCCCCCTCATGGTTAGTGAGGATAAAATGACATCATACATGGAAAATACTTATTAATAGAATGATACTACATGTAGCAAGACTTGACAAATCTTAATTATTTTTTTTCTCCTGCAGTGCTCATTGACTGAGTGTAGGACAGAAGAATCATCTCATAAGTACAATTTACCAACATTCACTTGAAAATTAGGTAGTCATCTTACTGAATTTATTAATTTGGAAAAAGATCCTAACCACTACATAGTCTGTTGTAACATATATTTATATTCCTTGGTATTCAGGGAAATTTGGAGAGATTCTTGGGAAGGGGAATGTATGTTTTTTAATCTTGAACCTCACTATCATCTTGGTCATTGCAAAAGGAATATAACATATCAACATACCAACTCTTGCATTTAGATAAAAAAAGAAAGCCACTACCAAACCATTTGATTGAAACCCTTTATACTCTGTTGAGCACAAAAGGATGCTTAGTTTGATATTTTATCCTTGTGGTTTCATTTTCACAGGTTAGATTCTAACAATGACTAACATTTGGTCAGCATCTACATTTTACGAAACATTATTTTCACGTACATGGTCTCAGGTGATCCTAAGGAAAACACCATTTTTATCCTCCAATTTCCCTCGTTTTGCTATTAGGTTAAGGGATTTCCCTGGGGTAACTTAGCTGATTAAGAGTTAGAGCATGGTACTGTTTCCAAAACTTTGCTTTATTCCCTACCATTTATCTGTCCTAAGTAGTGTGCACATACAAATACTTGAAATATCTGTCAGTCTTTATTCTCTTCACTATATGGTCTATCCTAATCCTCCACTTGCCCTCAGTACCAACTTGGAGGGAGCCTATGGTAGGTCCAACTTGCAGAGAAAATAATTTTAGCAAGTTATATCTGGACTCAGTTCATCACATCATCATTGTGATTTGTTTAAAAAATATTCAGGAAACCAATGGGTCATTTAAAATTACATGATGCTAAATAACTGGTTTAACTGGCATTTGTCATCCAAAGAGTTGTTTCAACTTTATGCAGTTGCATCCTAGGGCTAAAGGATGACGAGTTGAGAAGTAAATTGCAATTAGCTGAATGTGCCCCATGGGTAGATTTTCTGATTTTTGCCACTTGAAGCAATTCTCAAAGACATTAAAAAGGACTTCCGATTAGTTTTAATGAAATTCAAGAGCAGTTATATAGATAGTTTGCATCTTCAGCAGTGCATTAATTTGCAAATGATGGGTACAACGTTTAAGAATAGGGTGCTTCTTTAACATTTAGGATCAGATAGTAAAAATAATTATTTTCCTCTCATTCTTTTGTGCTTTTCCATCATTTGAAGATGGCAATAAACAAGGACAATTTCCTGGAATGCCCATTGGGGTAAGTGGATGAGTCATTCTTTAGGTGTCATCAAATTCGTAAGGACAAGTTGCGGTGAAGTAGTCAGATGACATTGGACATTCATTCCAAAATATGTGGAAAAGAGAAGTTATTCAGGAATACAGGAATATTTCATTAATATTTTTCCTGCTTGTCTGACTGAAGATACTATAGTTGTAATAATAAGTATAGCGGTGGTTTTGTTCCAGGGTATTAGCATGATATTAATATTTCCATCCTTTGCCCATTCTTTGCAGTAGGTTGCAAAGCCCACAGGTATTCCTATGGCTTTGTTAAAAGCTGGGGTTATCTCTTGCAATTACCCCAGCAAGTTAAAGAGGACCATTGTCGGTATTGACTTTCAGAATTGTCCTATCTTTTGGCCTACTCGTATCCAAAGGAGACTACAGTATAAGTGATTTGTTTTCCATTTGGTTTACATGCCAAGGGAAAAATGACAAAAGTCAAAGGTTTTAGAATAGTAAGTTTCTTTTTCCTAAGGCTTCAGTGATGATGGAATCTCTACTTCAACATATAGGAGGAGCAGGAAAATTCACAGGCCAGAAAGCCAGGGATCCAATGACAATCATGGACTTTTGCCAAGAAGAAAACATCTGTGGAAGGACAAACAAGGATATAGACCTCTACGTTGAATGCACAAAACCTCTTACAGTATGAGCCAGGCTCCTGGGATGAGGAACTTTTCCTGGACTCATGTGTGTCTAAAGGAGTTGGGTCTGCTGTGCTGTGGATTCTCACGCAACTCTGTTCATACTTTCGTTATTTGCTTACTGTTTTCTCACTGTTACACACGCCTATCTGTCTCTCCTCACTTTCCCACCACCACTCCAACTAGTCTGTGAGCCCCTTCAGAGTAGGAATGATGTTTAAATGCTCTCAGCCTTAGAGCCCAACACACATAGGAGTTTCTTAATCAATGCAGATTGAATTTATGAGAATAATAGCCCCATTTTGAACCTGAGACTGAAGTAGTGAGTATAATTAATCAACTTTGATGAATTTTCTTTCACATGTCTGGACAATGGACTGAAAATGTCAGTCAGTCAATTTAGGCTTTTTTTCTTCACTCAGTGCCCAAATTTTTAATTATGCTTTTGCTGAATGAGGATATTTCTTTGATGTGATCGTGGACATATCCTCTGAAACGGATGTTTCGACTGAAAGACTACGATCTTAAAAATAGGTGCCAACTATGAAAGCATAAAATCACTTTTCTCTGAGGAAAAAAAAAAACATTTCACATCCAATGATAAGATTTTAAATTTCAGTCACTGGGAAATGAGAAACATTCTAAGTCTAGTTTGAGATAATTTTTGTAATATGGTATATCCACTAGGAATGCAAGTGTCAGAAAACCTGAGTAGAGTAGCTTAAACAAAAAGCGCTTTATTTTTCTTCCCTAATAAGAAGTCTGGAGACATGTGGCTGTTGATGTTAGTTCAGTGTTACAAGGATATCAGGCCCTACCTATATTTTTATAATTTTCTTGACCCTCCTTGGACTCATAGGTTGGTTGTCACAGCTGTAAACATCACATCTATTAATACATTTCAGGCAGGAAGCAGGTGAGAGGACGGCTCCAGCCCAGCCACATCTGCCCCTTTTTAAGCAAGAAAGTAAAAGTATTTCACAACCCTTATCAGTGGACTTAGGCTTGAAATTCATGAGCTACAACTAGGTCACATGGTCATTTATAGATGCAAGCAAGTCTGGGAAAAAGGATTCCAGTGAGAGAAGTAAGGTACTTTGTCCAGGAAGTTGGAAATGGCTGTTTTTTTGGAGGCAGTCAGCAAGATTAACCCCATAAGACAATGTGAGCTGAAGAGACACTATGCACTGAATAAATTCAAGTTTAACCCTAAATTGGGATAACCCCCTTGCTACTTTTTATTTTCTTAGGTCTTGACTTCTTATCTTAAAAATGGAAGGTTTTTATTACTCACCAAACATTATCTATTTGAGAAAGAGAAGATTCTGATAAGAATGCAGGGATGGTTCCATAAACTATTTGGAAATGTATCTAGAACTCCATTTTTTTCTAGGATTTTGAGCTAGTCATTTCATCTCTTCTATGCCACAATGCTCTCCTCTGGAAATTCAGCAGGCCCAATTAGGTAATCTCAAAATTCTTTCTTGCTGTCTCAATTATTCTATGATTTGGGGCACTAATCTATTAAATAAATGAATATCTAGAAATCCTGAGGTTAGCAAATTATTGAAATTAAGAATTAAAGTGGTAAAATCACTGTAGAAAAGAATTAAACATTGATATATCCCGTGAGTAAGCAATTACACTCCTTGATGTAAACACTAGAGAAATTCTTGAACTTGTACACTAAGAAATATGTACAAGAATGTTCACAGAGACACTATTCACATAGAAAACACATGGGAACAAGGCAAATTCCCAAACAGTAGGGAATTAATAAATACATTGTGGTATATTTATACAATAGGCTACTACACAGCAGTCAAAATGAATGAAGTACAGTGAGTTGGAACACTATAAATGGATTGTAGAAATATAATATTGAGAAGGAAAACATGAGTCTCAAAAGATTATATACAGAATGTCAATATTCTTTTTTATAAAGTTAAAATAACTAAAACTAAACAACACATTTATTAAGAATATATAAAAAAGGCCAGGCATGGTGGCTCACACCTGTAATCTCAGCACTTTGGGAGGCTGAGGCAGGAGGATCACTTGAGGCCAGGAGTTTGAGGCTACAGTGAGCTGTGATTGCCCCATTGCACTCCAGCCTGGGCAACAGGGTGAGACACTGTCTCTAAAAAAAGAGAGAATATCTAAATAACATATTAAAAATACATGCATATTTTCAAAAAGCAATGAAATGATTATTACCTGAATCAAAGTAGTAATCACATTAGGGAAGAGAGGATGTGGATATGATGGAGGCATTTCATACAGGCACTGTTAGCTACTGTCAATGTTCTACTTATCATGCTGAGTGGTAGATTCATAGATATTTATGATTTTAAAAAAATAAACAGTAAGTATATAAATACATATATGCATACAAAAGGCCCATGGACTAATGATAGGATATGTCAAGAACCAATAATTATGATTAATCCTATTCCATGCACCTCAATTTCAAGTTAAAAAAATAGAAGTCCATATCATCTATGGAAGGTCTTTATCTTGAGCTAATGTTTTTCATTCCTAATGTAAAACAGATGATGCAAAAATTCATTCACCAAAAAATAGTAGCATTTTCTTGGTTATTTAGGATGCCTTCTATTAGAGCACCTTGTCATTCAACTAGTGCTAATAAAACAAGGAGGAAAACCAGAAATATATCATACACCGTCCTGAACCGTAGTTTCTCTTGGGATGCAATGGTCGTTATTTTCTGTGACCACCAGTCTCACCCCTGTCTTCTTCATTGGAGTAAGGTCAGGACAGTGAGATGGGAAAGTCCATTCATAGCATCTTCCTGAGCAGAAAGAAGATTGCTGAGATGACCAAACACTTGCTACTTCAAAGCACATCCTCTACTGAGTGCCATGAGAGATGATCAAGGTATGTTTTAAAACACTGATGAATCCACAGGCTAATGGGGAACACAGCGACAAAAATAAGCAAAGAATAAGGCACTGAAATATGACACACACACACCCAAACCAAGCAATTTATTTGTTCAATACTTTATACACAAACACACACACACACTCACACACACAACGTGCCACTCACTGTTATGGACATTGGGGGATATATCAATGAGCGAGATAAGCAAAGCCTTTGCTATCATGGAACTTACATTCTACTGGAGAAGGCTAACAATATTTAAGTAAACAAATAAATAAAAAAGAGCAAAAATGAAATGAAGGCAATAAAATTATGTATTATGATAGAGATCAAGGAGAAAAACATTGCTTTAAGAGCACAAACAATTTCAGTCCTTCTTTTTTAGATCTTCAATCCATGCAAGCTTTGAAATTGCATCAATGCTCATTTGAACAAGATCACAACTTCGTATGCTTATAAAGCTGACTTGCATCATTCAAATTCATGTCAATAGGCATACACATCTGAAACCACTGAAACTAACCAGTGTGTATGTGGAAAGCATAAGCCTCTTCACCGTGCTGTCTGTCACTCTGCAATCAGACTCCTGTTTAGCATCCTCCTCTTTCTTGAAAACCTTCAGGAAGACAGGTGACCCACCTGTGCTATAACAGCCAGCAGCTACTGAAGAAGAATAAATTTTTTTTAACAGGCCCATGCTTCTGACATGTCTGAGGGTTATATCCTAAGAGAATTTAAATATAAAGGCCCAGATTTTGAAGAGCATGTTACATATTCAAAGAAATGTATAATATATATTCATATAAATAATCCCCATCCCATCTAGAGATCCCATATTCAGACTAAGTTTCACACCTAACACACATCTTGATGCACCCATGCATACACAGCTTTGATTTAATAATCATGTAGAAAACTTCTAGACTCTGAGTTGTGACATCAATGAAGGGATCAATTAAATTTCAGTGAGACATTTACAATTTCCTTTATCTAAATTTCATAGACAAGTTTGTGATTTTTTTCATCTTATAAACCTGATCCAGAGTTGCTATCAGAAAATTGACCACCCCTGCTTCAAATATGACATCTGCATTTGATACCCAGCATAACTTCTCATCCCCAGCAGGGAAAAAAAAAACTATTTTGGAACAAGTTTCTTGAGTTTCTAATTCAATACCTCCTCTGCACTAGGTAACAGGCACAAGTAGCAGAATTGTCCAGGAGATCTATTATACAGCCATCCATGGATGCATTTCAGGACCAAAAAGATGCCAGACAACAGCCTATACCAGAAGCATTTGAGTTAGACCTTTCATCAAATGCCCAGTAGCAATTGGTGATCTGCTGGTCGTGAAGACCTTCCCCAGTTGTAAACATTTCAGACAGACATAAAACCCTAGAATAGGGGAGTAAATCAAAACAGCAAACAAAATTAAGTTAAAACCATGCTCATCTGCCAATAGATCCAAGCCCATTTTCTCTGACCAGTTTCAAAAAGTCATATTTACTAGTATGACCCACCTTATTTCTAAATCACTGTAATTTAAACATTTTCTATACAGAGCCACGGTCCCTAGTAGCTTTCCAGATACCACACTTCTCCCTTTCTCTAAAATGTTTCCCAGGACAAAGATTAGCCCTAGAGCATATTCTATAGAACAGCCTTTCTCACACTGAGCAGCAGGGGTGGAGGCATTCTCAGGCCCTCATAGTATCTGGAGGCAGGGAGAGTCTTATGAGTGGTTGGGATTATTCTTTTAGGGATGTTTCCAGGGTTTAATTTTTCCATAATGGAGAATTCTACTTGTTTAAAAAACAAGATTTCACCATTATTTTTAGCTGTCAACCTTTTTTTTTTTTTATTTTGCAAATAGTTCAGTTTCAGATATTGATTACTTTTTGTGCAAGGAATTCAAAATTTATCTTTCACGATAATGAAAGTAAATATATAAAAGACTTCCTAACCAAATGAATTGCAAATCTACTTAGCTAACTATCAAAATACTGCAGGTTAGTCAGCCAGAGAGATTACCTATGCTACAAAATATTTGCAATAGTCCCCTAATGTAAGTGATTTGTGATTTTTGGATATATAAATTGGTCGCATTTCTGGGTAACTGGAAATTGTACACACATAGTCAAAGGACTTCTTAGGGATGTTCATCTATAATTCATTCATCTGAAAATAGGTAAAGGTTTTTTATTGTATATGGGAAGCTACTCTACTCACTCAGTATATATCCTGAGAACAAAGCAAACATGGACTGAATTGACTACATTTTCCTCCTTTCATCTGAGTGTTTGGTCTCATATAAATATTTGAATACAAGACCTTCTGAGATTTTTTTCAACTTTAATAAAGAAAAGTATTTCTTCATTTCCAACCACAGCAAATTAAATGTGGCTCCAGGCAATACATTACCAATAAAAGAGATTATATTAAACAACTTCCTGAGAGCGCAATGAAATACAACCAGACTCATCTTGGTTACCTGTACCCTTGCCTTTCTACTTGAAATTGCCTCCTTTTTTTTCTTATGTTTAGCTCACATTTCTAAAAATATTATACTAAGTGCCTGATGAATGTCTCAACCATTTCACCTCTTCCTTGTACAACACTGAGAATGTAATTTGGAGACTCAAGAACAATGACAATTCTCTTTGTGTTCTACCTGTACTAGCTTTCTGCTCATATACCACAGTGGCCCAGGAATAATGTTTTTCTGTGGAGAGCTATTGTGATGTTATTGATAAACAACTACTCTGCTGATAAATGAATTTTGGCTTCTAATACGTATAGGAATGTCATTCTCATCTCTGGTTCCTGGCATGCTAAAATGCTCGTAATTTCAGCTTCAGCCTCAAGAAAGTGCAATTGTGGTGATAGTAATGGCAGTTAATGTTTCTTTTTTAAAATAATTCTTTTGCTACACAGAGATGATATCAAAAGCTTCTTTAAGTGTGGATATCCCAGTTTCCCTCAAAAAATTTTCAGATAGCCAAGTAAAGTTCACAGGGGATTTGGTCATTGGTTCATATGTTGCCCTTTAGGGAACACCATTACTGATTCCATATCAGTTGGAATCACGGCTACAGCAGGAGGATCCGACTGACCCTTTCTTGCTAAATTCTGTTCTTTGGACCAACAGCATTCAGGTCTGCTGTCAGTAAGCTTTTAGCACACACTCCGTCTCATGGAAGCAATGGTCTCACTGCATTTATTCCATATTTTCTCCCAATCTCTTCAGCCCCTCCCTCCTCTCCCCTCCTTTCCCTTTCTGTGATACCTCCCTCAGAAATTGCCTTTTAAGTTTTTATGGTTTAAATTATACTATAGCTTTAATTATTACGTCTTAAATTATGAGTAAACTTTACTTCCATACGTGGTTCTCAAGTAACTATATCTATGATGAGTTCCATATCCTCAGTAGCCTGCCGGACATCTTCACCTGGATTTCCACAGCCCCTCAACTCCAACAGATCCAAAATGGAACATATCTTTGCTCTTGACATCAGGATCTCGTCTAGACTTGACTCCATTTTCCTGACCACCAAGTGTCCAACTCAGCCTTTGTCTTTTGCTGTTTTCTCTCTCTTGTTTCCCATGGTTAACTGCCCAGTTCTGCTGATTCTACTTGTGTGATTTGTTTCTTCTTCATTTTGCATTGTCAGAGCCCTGTGTCAGTTGTTCATTATTGTGGATCTGTGGTATGGCCCTAGCATCCCAGCTGGTTTGCCCACCCTTGCCTCTTTTACCCACAGTACATCCTATATTTAAGGCCAGATTTCATTACTCTGATCCTCAGAAACCTGCTAACTACTGCCTGCAGAATCTAGTCCACACCGACAGTTCGGGATCTCTACAACCTTATCTAAAGCTATGGTCCATTCCTCACTTCCTTCCTTTCCCTTTTACATCCTCTATGCTCTCATAAAACCAAACTGCTTGGTGATTGTTCCAGATGGGGTTTCCAAGGAAGCAGTCTCTGGGGCAGGGATTAGTGGGCAGGAAGTTGGTTAGGGAGTGCTTTTCTACAGCTGTAGAAGGGAGGGAAGGAAGTAGGATTGGGCAGAGGAGATGAGCTTCCATGCAGGCCCAACAGAGGCAGAGCTTTTGGAGCTGGGATGACTTTTCAGAGCTGTCTTGAGTTAGGTAAGAGGGCTGAGCCTTGATAGCCACATGTCGATCCATCATTAGATGCAGTCTATGTTGAGGAAGACAGTTTTCTTGAGCAGACACATTCCCCAAAAGAGCCAACAGCTGATGCCAGCCTTTCCCTGACACTCCCAACAGATAGAGAAATAAACACTGTATAACCCCTTATTCCTCAAAAGTGAGTCTGAGCAGCACATCATGGCACTCACACATTTATCCCCACCCAGCTCCACAGTCCCCCATGGGCACTTTCTTTAAGCTCAGTGGTGGGCTGATAGATCTCAGTGCTCCTTTCTAACCTTCTTTCTTTAGAAACTCCACTCCCCTCAATTACGTCTTTGCAATGAGGTGTGCAATGAGATTTGACTAAGTCTCAACCAATGCATGTGATGAAAAGTGATATACACAACTGCCAGATTGGTATCTAGAGGAACTGGCAGGCCTTCCACGTCTCCTCCTTTCTCTCCTGCTTTTTGGAAGGCAGACAGTGTGTTGGAAGCTGGAACAGCTTATTTGCTCCATTAGATGAAAGCTGGTGCTAAGAATTTCACAGCAAAAAGATGGCAGGTATGTGGAGCCATCATTCCAGCTCTGGGCTGCTCATGCCAGAGAGGAAAACTTTGATCTTGCTTAAGCCACTAGTATTTTTGGTCATTGTTATTTCAGCTGAACTTGTATAGCTTATCTAACTCAAGCTGCAACACTTTTTTCCTCATTTCTATATGTCCATAGTTCACTAATTGTTTAGATAGCAGTCAAATGCTACCTCCTTTATAAAATTTTGTTGATCTCTTCTGTATATCTCTAGAACAGGAAGTAGTATTTTCCTCTGTTGACTTTCCATAATTATCTGTATTTTCCCTAAAAAGTACAACACTTTCATCATAAATGAAATTCATTTCCCATTTCTCAGCTCCTCTACCAAACTGTAATACCCTGTAGGGCACCATCTGGGCATAATATTTTCAGACCCACTATGTTTAGCAAAGAGTCTTTTACTTAGTAGATAGCTGTACTACTTGTTGACGCAATGAAGTTCTTTTTAATATGGAATTGAAAGTGGCATTCCTGTAATTTTCCACTCTTCAGTTTGGCAACGGAAAACTGTTTCATTCATCAGAGGTAACAACAACCAAAAAATCCCATTTCTTCTATCACTTATTCCTACAGACAGAATGTGTTAAGCTGGCTAACATATTCCCTCTCACATGGAGTGGCTAGGAGTAAATTTTCAACCTTCCCTTGGGTCTTGCTAGCCTCTGTCTCTAGTTCTAACAAAACATTTAGAGATTTAGAGTTAAGTTTTCCCATAACAGATCTCCTAGTGGTGGTAGTGAGCAATGTGTCTAGCAGTGCTCCCAGCAGAACTAGCCCATGGAGGTAGGCAGCAAGTGATTCTCTCTGAGGATCTAATGTTTTTCCCCTCCTGCTGATGTGTGTGTTTGTGTGTGTGAGAGAGAGACACAGAGAGAGATAAGTGCTATGTTCCATGTTCTCCTGGGTCCAGAAAAGGATCCAGAATTGGACAGCCTGTGGTGTGACTCTGGCCCAGCCACTTGCTAGAATGGTGATCTCAAAGAAGGTGCTAAACCTCTCCAACTTTTTTCCAACTATAAAATGGGAATAAAAGAGGGGCAATAAAGTGATGTGATTAGAGCATGGGATCTGGAGCCCAAAATACCTGGGGTTTCATCCCAGCTCCACCACCAGCTGGAGCTCCCTCATTCTCTGTATGTAACTAGAAAGCCATGGAAGGATCAGGAAAGACTTTGAGAAGGAGGTAATAGGTGTTTGAAGTAATACTTGGGGATGTCTGGGAATCTGGGGCTTGGGAGGTGGGGAGGCAGTCTTCCTAGCAAAGAAAATAGGCTGAGGCAAGGCCAAGAGGTTAGAAAGAACTTCTTTGTCTAAAGATACTGTCTCATCCTTTTCTGGGGCCAGAAGAACACAGAACACAGCACATGGGATGGACGCACACACAGATGAGCAGGCAGTGGAAAGGCAGACCCTCTGAGAGAACCACTGGCTTTCTACCTTTGCAGGCTGCTTCTGTGAGTGTGGGAAAGAATAAGAAAATAATGAGTTCAAGAAATTAACAAAATATCAATGGAGATTATATCCTGGTGATTACAGTGATTTTAATTTTCTTCCTTAAATTTTTATTTTTCTAAATTTTCTGCAACATGTAGGCCTTCAGAATTATCAGAAAAGAAGAACAATTTAAAAAAATAAAGTTGTTCCTTCCTGCTGAATTTTTCAGCTTCCGCATTTCTTTGCTCAGGAATCATTCCCTTATTTTCCTAGAGCCAGATTAGTACAGAGCGGCCTCTGGATTAGCCAGATTGGCTGATTCATCCCTTTATCCAATTGGCCTTGACAGTCAAAGACAGAAAGACTATTGTAAGATTTATGCGGCTCTAGTGGGGTACTTCTAGTTGCCAGGTAGCAGACATCCATAATCAACTACAGCACTTTCTCCAACCGATGGCAGACGTGGCTTAGGATCCAGGCAGCTGCTAAGCTGCCTTAGTGAGCAGTGAGACGGCTTAATGAGCATTGAGAAATGAGCCTCAATTTGCCAATGCACGTTTAGTTCATCTCTCATAAATGGGCATATGTGAATATGCTTAGTATACAAAGCACCATCAAAAGGAAGTATCTTATGGCAGCTTCTTTTTGATGTTCTGTGGTTTTCAGAGGCTGTTCCCTAGCCACACAGAACAGTAGTAAGACTACAGATGGGGACTCAGGAAAATGCCTGTGTGACCCTTCACGTGGCAATCTAACCCAGACTGGAAGCAAGGCCACATCTTCATACCCATTAGTGCTATTGGACAATTTCAGGGGGCCTGACATAAAAATGTTCTATTATTTTATGCAGAAGTTACACACTAGGGGGCCAACAGACTCAATTCTATGTGAAGATAGATTCTGTTTTCACCATCTTGGTGCACAGTGTTTTTAAAATATAAATGGGCTTCACCATTTATAAAAAGGGAAATTTTATATTAAAATCTAGATTTCTGGTAGTCGGGCATACTGACTTGCACCTGTAGACCCAGCTACTAAGGAGGCTGAGGCAGGAGGATCACTCGAGCCCAGGAGTTTGAGGGTGCTGTGAACTACGATGATGTCACTGCACTCTAGCCTGGGCAACAGAGCAAGACCCTGTCTCAAAAAAAAAAAGAAAAGAAAAGAAAAAAGAAAAAAAGAAGCAAAACCCACAAACAACAACAAAATAACAAATTAACCAGGGGTGGTGGCATGTGCTCAAGAGGCTGAGGCAGGAGGATCACGTGAGCCCAAAAGTTTGAGGCTGCAGTGAGCTATGGTCATGCCATGGCACTCTAGCTTGAGCATCAGAGAGAGACTCTGTCTCGCAATAAATAAATAAATAAATAAAAATAAATCTGGATTTCTGGCTTCTTTAGAAAAATAAATGCAATGGGCAATGACAGGCCCACTTTTCCACATGGTGACAACTAGCTGGAGAAGCAGAGATTGCTTCCTCCAGGACAGGGTGCACGTTCTCCAGCTCATCTCACCCTCCCTCGCCCCTCCTGTCTCCCACATTGCCCTGTTGTGCTCATTTTGGTAACTGACTGGGTCCTGTAGACCTTAGGTATATGACCTATGCTCTGTAGCCATTTTACCTGTGTAGAAAAAGCAGCTTAAAACTGCTGCCTACAGTCCATTTGCTGACTCTGCGGGGGTTACAGTGGCTCTACAAGGCTGTGTCTGTTGCTGCAAAACAGAGGTGGTCCTGATGTCCTCTACAACTCAAGTTACCTTCCTCTGTCTTTACCCTGAGACCTGGGCCTGAAGGAGCTCTGCCGCAAGCTCATTTACCTCCTGAAGGCTGGAAGCTATTTACAGCTCCAAAGAGATCTGAAGAACTCTTCACATACTCTTGATCATTCAGAAAGATATTTTTGTTTTGTTTTGTTTTGCCTTGTTTTTGTAGGACCACTTGCTTTCCTGCGCCAATCTGGCTTTCAATGGTCATCACAGTCAGATAAATGTTCTCCTAAGGGTGGACTCTGTGGGGTCCCAAGTGCGGTTTTCACAGCCACACCAGAGCAAGTGTGTGCGCACACGCAATCAGCTGGCAAAGGAGCGCCGGCAGGTCCCGGCAGGAATTCTGTTCTCCTTTGATGAAGGATCATGGTATTTCTCTCCATGTGTCACATACATGGCCAAGAACTTGTTCTAATCAAAAGGCCAGACCTGCTGCTAAACTTCTGAAAAAACTGAGGTACGGTAAACTTCTCTCTAAAGCACAACAGATAGACAAATACTAACTTTAGTTGACCGGAAATGAGACTACACTTAGAAAATGATTTTGACCCCTAACTAATGGAAGGACTTGCTAAATGATGCTTTAAAAGCTTTTATGGCTTTTCTTATCCACCCCCTCACTCCAGACTGAGATTAGCTAGGAATCTTTATGCTAAGAAAATATTAGAGGCTCACAGGCTGGGTCAAGAAGCCCTCTTAGTCATTACTGACAGCCCCAAGCATTTAAGACTGCTCCATGATGAGCACATCACTGGGAAAATATAGAAAATTTTAAGGATTTAACAAACATCATAACCTTCACACAAACAAAAGACACCCAGAGATCTGGAGTAGACAGTTTGATCCTTGCATTACAGGTGGTTCTACTTCCAAGGCATTGATGAATGGACTTCCCCACCACCACACCAAAATTAGCAAGCCCTGGGTAAACATAACAATAAGGAATCATGATTATTAAGCCCAGCTGCACAGGCAAAGCCTTTTGCTCAGATGCCACCACTTCTGTGAAACCCTCCTTGATCCAAGATCAAGGATAAAGTCTTGCTCCCCTCATCTTCTGAAGCACCTAATACTTATGTCTACTGTGGTATTTATCATTTTGTATTTAAATGTTCCATCTTGTAACATAAGATTGAGAGCTCATCATTGTGTCCCTGGGGCCTGACATAGTACTGTAGGATTCTTACAGATCAAGAGTTTGTGAAAGGTAGAAGGGAAAGAAGGAAGGAGGGAGGAAGGCTGAAAGGAAACACAAGCTGAATGGATCCAGCATATTTAGCTCTACTTACCCCAAGGGTCTCGGCTCCGCCTCCTGGGTCTTGGCACACACGCTGCTTCCTGTGCCTTGAGTATATTTCCCATTTTATTAGACTGGTAAACTCTTGTCATCTTTCAAGATAGTTCAAAATTCACTTCTTTCAAGCCTTCCTACATCCCTCTCCCACCTACCCAACAGTTCTTTTCACTTCCAGCACAAGATTGGCTTAGCTTCTTTATCACTTTGGACTCAGAGATTTTTTTGTTTTAAACACTTGTCTCTTCCTGCTAAATTGTGAACAACTTTTTAGGCCAAAAATTTTCATTTGTTCCTTCAGTTCCTAGGAGTTCCAGGCATGCCTCAAGGGCTTAATAAATATTTGTTAAATGAATAAATTAATGAGTAGACATTCCTAACCCTTGCATCTTAACCTAAAGGGCACCTATCTTAAATTTTAAAAGTTACTCAGGAATTCCATCATGACCATATAGATTATCTACTTAATTATTCACATCAAACTTTAACTCTACGGCTGCTCATTCTCTAGGGAGTTTCTGGTTTCTGGGTCATCTTTCTCATGGAGCAGAACCCATTTCAATGTCAAGTTCAAAAATAGAATGACTTAAAGGAAAACATGCCAAAAATCAAATCATTCCTTTAAAATCAAATATAAATGACACTCTAATAAGTTTTCTTATTTTAAGTATAATATTCATGTTATTTTTAAGTGTTTCTATATTTCTTTTATTACAAGAAATGACATTGGAACAAATGAATTATGGGTAAGGAACATCAAATTTAAATTAGATCATTCCGCCTTGGGTAGAGAGGCTCTTTTAGGGGAACTGTAAGCAGGGAGACTATGAGAGGATGAGAGCCAATGAGGCTAGAAAAACAAACAGGTGTGAGGTCATGAAAGGCAGGCAGAACTTTAAGTCACATTAATAAGTTTGGGCTTTATCCTACAGGAAATGAAAAGACCTGCAAGACTTTCGTCAGGGTAATGACGTGGTCAGATTAGCACCTATGTGTGTCAGCGCAGTAGCATGTGGCTGTTAAGGCCAAACCAAGGCATGGCAGTGGGGACGAGAGGGGACATATTGAAGACGTTCATGAAGAAGGGATATAATGCGGTGACCAATTTCATGTGAAATACCTTCCGTAGAGTGTTTCTGATAACACAGTTTGTATGACCGGATTTTCTCCTACTTTCTTTGTTGTTTGATTATAAATTTGGTACCAGATCAAAAGTGTGGATGTCATTACTAGCCATTTATTTGCTCTTTAAACTCAGAAAAGAGACAATAAAGAAAAAAATTGATAGTGATATGATCCTAAGGTGGGTTTATTTTTTTCTGATCTATAAGAAGCAAAGAATTTCCAATGAATCCAATAAAACTGAATCCTAACCAGAAGTATACTTATCGTTAATCAGAGATTTTATTTTGCACCATTGACTGTTTAAATTTTCAGTGAGCTTCTGAGACCAATGCTAAAACTCTGATGATATCAGGTGCATGGCCATTTAATCAATAGTACAAGTGAAAACACAAAAAGGATTTAAGAGAAATGATCAAAGCAGAAAGCTACAGAATTCTACATTAACAAAAGTTTTAATACACACTTGACTGAAAGATGCATACAATGACTACTGAATCTCCATTCATAGGCAGCCAACAAGATATGAATGAATTTATTAACTTCAAACAAAATTTTAGATTGTGCACTTAAAAAATTACAAAGCACTTAAAAATGAAAATTAACTACGGAAGCAACAATGACTATAAAACATGATGGGATGACTTTAAAGAAAGGGTTCAAGTATTGTCCATAAAGTTCTTTAGACAGTAGTCTTTGAAAAGTGTGCATTTCCCATCTTTGCATAGTAAAAAACAAAAACAAAACACACCACTTGGTAAAACTCCACAGCTCTATGTGATTCATGTTTTGTAACATGCACCTATGTGTACTACTCAGTTATCTAGTAGGAGTAGCTCTAATTCAATGGGCACATGCACTATCTCAGGTGAGCAATGAAGTTAGCGCATGTCTCCTCACCCAGGTGTCATTAATTAATGCAGCAAAAGTACAGCAGGTGAAATGGGAACTTGGTCATCATTTAACACTAACATTTGTTGGGTAATGTTGAACAGTGATACTTGTGCTTTGAGCTCAAATTAATAAAAAGGAATACCCACGCCACAAAAATTAGCAAATGAATGGCAGGTACAAGAGAAAATACGGCAAAGAGTTTGAAACTACATGACCTATACCACCAAAGATAATTATAATCCATTGTTTACAACTAATATGGTTGCATTACCTTTCACATTCATACACACATAGCTTAAAGCTTGTGTATTTTACATATACACACAAATAATTTAACATTGGAGCATAGGTTTGATTACCTATGAAACTGCCAGTGTAACAAAAAGTTACACTGACATTTGCCATATGTACATAATATTTGGGGACCACTGTGGTCTGATTTGAAACATAACATCGCACATTTACAATGTTGTTTATGAAATGCTCAAAAGTTAACAATTAACAATAGAGATTTAACTTCTTTTGTGACCACCATGGTTGTGTTTCTGTTGTCACCATGGCTCCTCTAGAATCGTGGTGAAACATGTATGGTGTACTTAGCAGCAGTTTAGTATCTGCGAGTGAGTAGGACCCAGCAACAGGGAGACACTAAGCAATGCGGCAACAGGAAGAGATACCAAGTAATCTGAGTTTCCTCCAAGCTGAAAGCGCCATTGCCACTGAGCAGAGGGATGCAACCTGTGTCTTGTGAAGCCAGGAGTAAGGCTGAGAGATCTTGTAGAAAGCCCTGTTATTACAAAATAAACATACAGCTAGTCCTAGGGAACGTCTGCCTACCTGTGTAGCACCTATTACTCAGAAAGCAACAATAGGAATAAGATGTTAGGTGATAGTCTATTATAATAGCATATAGAAATTAAGGTTTCTGCTGTATGATTGTGATATTTGCACAATTAAAAATACCTTGGGGGGAAAGTCACTGTTTTAAGCAGTGTATTTTTAGGAAATAATTCTTTCCAACATCAAAGAAAAAGTTTTAAGACTTTTGTCACTATCTTTTTGAAAAGGGACTGAGAGCTAAATCTAGCAACAGCTTCGGTGTCATGAAGAAGTGAATAGTACAATTCCACGTCCTGTTCCTAAAAAGAGGACATTAGATAAGTAGAGGCTCTTTGGGGGCTTTTAGCAAAGTTTGTCTCTAAACGGATGCTCACTAAAGTGATCATGTACGAGTCTGTACATTCAAAACAAGGCTGGGACCAAATTTCTTTATTAACTTATTTACATAACACTTGAACAGAAGCTATCTTGACCATAAATAGAAAAAAGAAATCAGTGAAAGTGAAGGAAGCTCAGAGGGACTTGGAAACCTCAGATTACATCTGCAAATCTGCCTGGAGGAAAAAGAAGACAGTGACACTGTATATAGTAGAATCCAATTATAATCCAGCACAACCCAATGCTCAAAGATTGGACATTTTTGCAAACACAACACACAGAATAAAAGCCTATTATAACAATGCTCTAAAAAAGGTGATTTCTGCTTCTGTCCCCAGTACCACTTTTACAATGGGGTTCTACCATATATATTTTGAGGCAGGAAGATGAAGCATGAATGAAATATTGACACTAACAGATACAAATAAAATGGAAAGCTTAATTTTTTTCCCAAGCTTTCAACATTTAAAAATTATTTTTTTTTTATTTAAGGCTTTAAGTTTATCCTCCTTTCACATTAAAGACAGGGAAAGAAAACTGACAAAACCGAAAATTAAAATCATGAGCTTGGCACTTTTGTGATTACTTTGAAAGGGTGTCTTACTTTCATACATTATATACATACGTTTATAATGGCATCAAAAAATTTCAGAGACTTGTCAGTACATACACTTGCATTTACATAATTTTTGTATTCTGATATGGGTTATTTTGTTGTTTGTGTCCCCCCCCCACCCCGACCCTTTGTCTATTTTTGGTTTCAAGCATACCAACTTTAAATTGCACCTATTTCGTGCCCAAACTCCCTGCATCTGTGGCTACGTCTGTCTTTTTAAGCAAGCCCAGTCATCATTGTACAGCATGTGACAAGAAAGAAGGACAGAGACAAAGCAAGAGAGAAAAGAAACAAAAATGATGGGGAGCGAACGATAAAATAAATTTACAGAGAACCTTTACAGGAAAAATATTTCAATACAGACAAGTGAAAATGATGTGTCAAAATCTCTTATTTCCATATTTACATTGGTAAAAGAAATATACAATAGCATCAGTGTTCAAATTCCAGCTCCCATTTCCAAAGGATGCTTGGTCCAGGAGAAAAACAACAGGGAAAAGGAGTCAATGGAAGCATGGTCCATGGAGACCCGCCATGGCCTGGTCTCGATCGGGGGAGTGGGGGCTCAAGGGGTGGGCGGGGGGCTTAGGGCATGGGGGGTAGGGAGGCATTTAAGTGAAGAGGCCCAGGCAGCTTCTGCGTGTTCATCTGTCATCTTCACCTTAGGGACTCCACTTCAGGTTTTGCTGAGAATTGGCTTGCTAGCTTGTTGTTGTATATATGCCATGCAGTTTTTACCCTTTCAAAAATTAGATCTTCATGCCACTGGAGTTTGTCATTGGTGGTAAAGAGAAAAAAATCATGCCAAATCATTTAGAAGATATTAAGTGCCAGCAGGCTGAGGGAAAATAAATCATTTGCTATTTTTTAATGGTTCTTTTATTGCACTTAATTTTTTTTTGTTGTTCCTTCTTCCTTTAGTCAGAAAAAAAAAGATTCTGAAACAGTTCTTTTTATATAACATGGTCTTTTGTTCCCCTTTATTGACAGGTGGTGGGAGGGGTTCTTTGAAATTATTTCCAAAAGGGATAGCTTTCTTTTACACCATCCCTGTCACCCCGACTTTAGCTCTGTAGTCATTACCACCCAAGGTTCTTGTTTACACGCTTAACAGTTCTGGCAGCACTGCTGCGAGTATGTCATACCCAGAGCCCAGCAGTGCAAGGCGGTGCTCATCCAGTGCCGCTGTGGTTCAGATGGCGCCTTGCTGGGTAGGATCGAACCGCCTCTTCTTGACATTTCTTCCAGAGTGCGTCAAAAGAAGATGCAAGCAGAGGGGGGAAAATCCACAATATTAATCAGATGATGATGAGAGAAAGGTGATGAGAATGACAATAATGCTAGTTCCAGAGCAAAGTAATCAACTTACACAGAGGCAGCCTCCAGAATAACTTGAAAGGGAAATTGAGCAGCTAACGCTTTCGAACGTCTCCACAACACCCCCAACTAGAGGTCTGCTGTCCTTTCGTGAAGACCAAAGAAGGTTCAAGTTGTTCATTTTAAATCACAGGAAGACTCCACGGCCCAATTTGTCTCTTATTTCAGAAGTACATGACATTGCTAATGCACTGGATGAAAATTATTATGGGGAGGCCTCTTCCACAAAGGGGGCTGTTGGGAGAAGTAAGGAAAACTGAAGGGCTTGTGGCTACCTCTCCCGGGGCCTCTAGAGTTTGGGATCAGTGGATTGGCCTTTGCCAAGGTGGCAAAAAAGCCCTGCTCTCCTCAGTTATCTTGCTGCCTTGGGTGTATGAGCGCTTACTCCACCATGGAACGAGCATTTTCCATATCTAGCAAGTTGTAAAACAGAGTGCACAGTAAGACGGTACACTCAAAGGAGAATGGACACAGGCGCGGGTTAGTTAAGCAAATGCAGCATTGAGTTTAGTTGAAAATAAGCAAGTTCAAATGCCTTGTTCACAGTGTCCAGTCTCCTAAAAAGTGGTTCCTAGGTTTGAAAAGAAAAAAGAAAGAACCAGCAAGACACTACAAGGCAACAACAAAAGTTGGTTGCAACCTCCCCATAGTCTGGCTTCATGTGGGGCACCAAGCAGGGGGCTCATGCATTTAGTCTGCATACTGGGCGGGTGCAACGCTGCTGCCACCGGGGCGTCATGCAACACTGGAGACAAGGAGTCCCCAGACCCCTCCTTCCCCTGCCCACTCACTCGGGGCCAGCTGGATACCCTTACAGGCCCGAAGTACCAAAAAGATTACGATCAAGTCCTCCTCCCCCATAAGTAATTCAAAATAAAAACAATATCAAAGCTCAAAATAGGTATAAATGCCTCCTGCAAAATTCTTATTTTTCACAAGATGACCTCTTTGATCCTTCTCTTTTGAAATATCAAACATAAAACTCTTTAAAGTAAACTTCTCTTTTCTTTTTTAAAGTTTTCATGAAAACGTCTTCATGAATGTCCTATGCGTGTGGTCCATTGGCCCAGCAGGTAATCCCCTGGTGCAAATACTATTTGTAGCAGTGCTATTTCCCTTTCTTCACCATTCCCACCTCGCCCTCTTTAAAGGCAACATTCCTGAGGGCAGGCACAGCTGATGCTGCCTAGGAAATAGAGGTGTGACCAAAGGGATGTCTCCCATAATGTATCTTCTACCAAGTTCGTCTGCCATGGAGAAGAGGATCTGCACCTGCTCGTACCCCTGAAGGCGGAGGCTTAAGGAGCCACGCTTGCCCTTGTGCGTCAGAGTTGAGAAACAGAGGCCCCTGACCTTGTGAAATGGCCCTGAAGCACCAGGGGCCAAACCTCGTTAGCTACGTATTGCTGGAACTCAAGAGAAATGTTAGACTAACGTCTCCTCAATTAATCCAAATACAGAGGAAAGAGCAAACCAAGCTAGCTCCACGTCTGTAAATGACTACACTGCCCACATCTAAATTCCTTCAAATGCAGGGAACGTCAGGTAAACAGCCATGTCCAAGGTCATAATAGCAATGTGGTTCATTTTTAGAGATACGAAATTCCATTTCAGCCTGGCACACAGGCGACCCCCGGTGTCCAAAAGCTTGTACTCCTTTTAAAAGTTGGTTTTTAAAGCTTAGGTTGCATTTTTATAGAAACGATATTCTACAGGATTACTGGGTTCCCAGGTCAGACCAGAGGGCTGAACCACCCTGTAGAACCATCTTTCCCGCGGAAATGGACTGTGCACACCAACAGGTGATTCCAGGACCTTAGCTTGTCCGCTGACGTCCCAGCGGGGGGAGGGTGAGCTACAGTGCACGGGAGGGGGGCTTGGCGATGAGAGGGACGCTCCTGCACATGTGGACTGCGAGGGCTCCTCGCGTACAAATTGTAAAACCACTAAGGGGCACTGTATGTTGAGAAAAGCTTGCCCTGAATTTTCTGTATGAAATAATTTTTGTTCAATTTTAATGTGAAAGTACAACTATTGCGGGTGGGTCTTTGCTGCTTTCCTTCCACAATCGTTGTCTCTGAATATGCTCTGTTCACTAGGATTCTGAAGGCAACTAACTTTCTCATCAGAACCTGTAAGGTTTTTCTGGATCATTGTACAATACCAACGGAATCCATAAACCTTACATTGACAGTTTTCATCAATTTTTACTACTTCTGAAAAATCTGGACTTTCACCTACAATGTATATTACACAATATACATCTATACAAAATTAAAACAAAACTCTTCAGGTAACAATAAGCATCTCAGAGCTAGAAAGCCTTTAGATCTTCTTTCAAGGGTATATGTTTACCTAGTGCTATCACGTTCTTAGCATTCTATGCTGAGTCACCACCACGCCCACTAAGAATGCCTCACCGAGCCTTAGGCTCCTGGGCCGCCTTAGACTGAGCTCACTTCCCTGGGGGGCTAAGTCAGGGGAATGCACTGCATCTTCCTGGCCAGCCTAGCATCACTGCCACCTGCTAAGGTCGGAATGAGAAGTGCCTAACCTAGGAGTCCCAGGCGTTAAGGGAATCAGGCTCCTTATTTTGCACTGGGACATGGTCATGGAATGCAAGCAAGCAGCAGTCTGGTTATCTTCCTCATGGACAGACTAGCTAAAGTGGATTCCATTTCCCAATTCTGTAAAAATCAAAAGCAAAAAAATCCAGACATTTACTCTTTTGAGAAACTCTAATTAGCAATACCACATTCCTTTCAAATTTCATCCAACTTGACACTCAAACAATTTAGTTAACTTTCCTGGTAATAATCTAGATATAGTCCTTTAAATTTCATTTATGTGAGTCCGTGAGCAGTCTTTTCTTTAGCATGGCCAACAAAATGGAACATAGGCCACACAGAATCTCTTAGATCCAAACTCAAGCTCAGTATGAAATTGTAACCCAAGTAACTTCTCAGAGAGAAGAAACCACATATGATAATTATACAAGTTTATTAAATTAACACCATTAGTATCAGGAGTAGCTATGCCAGGCCAGTATGGTCACTATTGGTGGTGGTGGAAACCCACTTTGCCACTGAATCTCATGGAGAGAGCAAGTAGTGGGATAGGAGGGCGTGGTAACCAGGTTCCGTAGACCGAGACAGTATAATTTGTTTGGAAGAGCTCAATATTCATCCCGGAATCCTTTTGATTTGAACTGTCAACAAACTATCACTGTTACCTTCATGTTCTTTTCCTACCATCATCTGGAATTTCTCTTTTCCTATCACCATCACCTACCAATGTGCATGTAAATGACCACCCTGCCCACATTTAAATTCCTATATTCAAATTTAGGGAAGGTCAAATAAACAGCCACATCCAAGGTGACAAGGGCAATCCTGTTCATTTTTAAATAGAGATATGAAATTCTCTCTTCATGTACTTTTCACCTTTCCTAAGCTTTAGGGAAGATCCTACTAAAATGATTCCTCATGGACTTGATTTTCTCCAATGTCCAGGAAAACCAACAGCTCTACCTGTCTGATCAAGCAGTGCTATCATTCAACATTGGGTAAGTGTCACGAGTCCCCATGAATCAACCAGGACAGAGGTTTGCAATCCTCTGCACCACAGTTCATAACTTTATTCTGTGTGTGCCAGTGATGGGGAGGAAAAGGAGGATGGGGTGAATGGAAATAAATGCAGACGTGGGGAGAAGTTGGACAAATTGGTGTGCCATGTGCCTTCACTTTTCACAGGATTTCTCAGAGAAAATCCTAAGACCCTAAACACCTGGAAATCCACAGGCTAAATCATTCCCTTAGTAGCCTCATACTCCTGGAGTATGAGATTAACCAATGTTACTAAGGTACACCCACTGCATTACCCAATATGTCAGAGTATGTTAAAAAACAGTCCACCAAATAAAACATATTTTTTAATTTTCAAGAATTCCACAACCTTGGTTACAGAAGTCTTGTTTACATTAACCAAAGGTTTCTGACTCCACTATTTCACCAAAAACAAGTTGGTAATCTAAATTTGTATTATTTTTAGGTTACAATAATTTTGATAAATCTTCATTATCACTTTACACATACAAACGTGCATATATTCACACATGCACACGCATACATATTCATGCTTTTTACCACCTGCTTCAGAGAAAACATGATTTAAGTAAAGAATCATAAAGAATGCTACACAATGTCAAGGCTCAGGGCGTAGCTGTATTTCTCATTTATACCTGAGCAGGTCATGTATGGTACAATACTTCTTCCATGTCTAAACTACTCAGAGTATTACATCTAAAGAGATGTGACTTTAGGAAAAACCAATATTTTGCCTGAGTAGTTAATATATTTTCCTTTAATCTAAAAGTTTATGTGTCCCCAAATTCTTCAGGTTACTTTACCAACTTTTAGTAATAAAAATTTGATATCAGGAGGATTTCTCAATAGCGATATTTAGAGCAATCCTTTTTACAAACTATTTTCAATTTCTGATTCTAAAGGAATCTCTCTTTTTAAATTTACATTGAAATCAATGAAACACTCAACAGCTTTCCAGTTGAACTGACAAATAATACTTCCAAATTATCTCTAGATTAATAGTCTCCAAAACTGCCCAAGTGGTGGGAAACCTAATAAACGTCACATCATTCGGCACTGAAAGCCTTTTACTACAAGGTAGAAGTAGTTATTTAAAGCTTAATATAAGCCACATAGCTACTATTAAAATCTAAAGCGAACTAAGATCCTCCTGTAGCAACTTCTCCAAATTTAAACTCCTAAAGTTATATGTTCTAGAATTATTCTTAGTGTTCACTTTTTCTTCGCTTCAGTGCATAAAACACTTCACCTTATTGTGTGCCTTTCTACAAAGGTTTCCCTTAAAGTGATTATTAGAGTCCCAGGGCATGGGAAGGGGCTGGGACTTAGCTCAGCAGTAAGGTCCCTACCCAGTAACCTCCAGGCGGCAGTCAGCAAAGGCTCTTTCTCAACTCACTAAGTGACGACTGATCCCCGACCTTTTGTTTTCTGCTCTTCTGACGATGAGACATCTCTCTCAGATATAAATAATCTGAACAGAGCTTAATCCACTTATATACACAGTGATAAAGGCTTTTCCATTTTTCCCCAAAGAAACATGCAATTCAAGCTGTGAGCTAGGCCAGGCCACTGTTTTGTGGTCCTGCTACAGAATAGTGTGTTCTTATCTCCAAAAGTTGAGATGGTAAATTGGCATTGCATATGGCTGGATGGCAAAGACGCAGAGCAGACTGTTTTCCAGGCCTTTAGACTGAGATTTCTTAATGCCATGGAAGCATAAGCCTGGGCATGAGTCAAATTTATTTTTCTTGAGCCGTATTTATGAAAAAATTCAAGGGAGCATTATAAAATAATAACGGAGTATGGCATTACTATAACGTACTATGAGTTTTTATAGTAGTGAGACACCAAGAAAAGTTTTTGTTTGAATTAAGCCAGCCCATACAAAAATATATTTTTATTAGATGCTACATGAGTGACTCACTCCCTGAGCAATGTCTTGTTAATACCAAGACAAAAAATTCAAATGTGAGTTGCTCATTTTATGTGTGTGCTTTTGAAAACACACCGATGGCCAAAACTATTCCACTAAATAAGTCCAAATTTATAAATATCCAAGTTAAAAATAAGTACCATTTGGTAATACCTTTCTAAAGTTAAAGTCACTCAAAAAAACGTAGGCTTACTTATTAAATGTAAATATGACAGCAAATTAGCAGAAAATGCTGAATTTATTTAAACAATCTGTTAGTTTGTTTTTCTTTTATAATCAACTTCCAATCATGTTTTAGCTGGCTGAAATATATTGAAGCCAATATTCCAAATATAAAATAGAATAAAGTTCATAATTAAGGCAATTATTCAGATAGTTCAGGAGAAAAGCTTCCTGCACTGAGTAACCAGATAGAGGCAAAGCGGGTTTTGAATTTGGGTAAAGGTCTTATTTCCCACTTAACTTTGTTTCTCTAGATCTGGTTGAAACTTAATTTATCAGAGGGAATATTTAGCACAGGAGGGCTTACCTACAAATCTAAATCTTCAAGTCACTATAGCATGCAAAGGTATAAAAAGTGACTATCCAATGATTCTGGAGTATAAGGCATCCAAACTGGATAAATAGGTTTAAAATTTTACCATAATTAAAGTTTATTTGTGACTGTCTGGTGTGTCTATTTAACAATCTTGGTTGAGTGATCAACGTTCAACCCAAACTAAAAGGCCACTATGAAGACACAGCAGGGCCTACCAGTCATGTCCACAGTTAGCCATCAATTAGAAAATATTAAGTGTCAAGGCCATAGATTTCAAATTCTAATTTGAAACCAATTCAGCTGATTAGGAAATTAATGCAAATATTTTTAAAATCTGTTTTCATAAAATGAAGCTTTTCAAACCACAAAGCTACATATGTTATGTGTGAAAAAAACAGATAATGACCATGTGGTTACTTAGGTGGTGAAATTTCAAAATATCAGTGGAATAGAAATCAGTTTTAAACTGATACAGGGAATTTACATTCATTTATTTCCAACTATGTATAAATAAGGGTATCTCGGAACGCTTGCTCCTATAGGCTGGAATGTCTGCTATTGAAGAACTTCTACTTCGTTCTCCTTAAAAATGAGTGTATGTAAATTCCTTCTACATTTCCCATTTGCCCAAAGATGACATTTGAGGGTTCATGTTTCCTCTTTTCTAACTCATTTCTGAAGAAAAAGATTTGCTTTTGCAGTTTGATTGTTAAAGACTAACATCTTGTAGCAGGAACTCAAAACTTGGTTATGTAAGCAGAAAAGAGAAGTGCCAGAGCCACCGAGAAGAACACATGCGGCATTGCTTACTTAAATCCCCAGCCTGTGCCCCCAAGGACAATAGCTGCTACCAGGATGGCACCAGCGATGGAGCCTATTATGAGATTGGTGGCACTAGGACCTGTGACAAAGGATCACGGGAGAAAGTCATATGAACCGACCACTTTTGTTACCACAAGGGAAAGGCAGTTAAGCGGTTTCAGGCAGTAATACCCTGCGTAAAAGATGGCTCAGTATGTAAATCGCCTTATTTACTTAGCTTAATTGTACTTTTAGATGCTGTGCTTAGCGACTGCTTGGATTTATAAGCCTGTAAATCTACAGTTTCTGCACCTCTGACAATTAAGTTCCATTAATTCACCTTTAGTGAAATTTGAAACAAATAGGCCCCATTTGCTGCTGTTGCACGTCTTTCTTCTCTTCCCCTCCCCAGTGTCATGAATCAGACAAGTAAAAGCACATAAAGAACATGACTGCCATAGAATGAGCTCAATCTGACTGACAAATGAGGCATGAAGAGAAGGAAAAACATTCTCCTAAAGTGCTCTTCCAAGCAGCACATAAAGTTGTTTGAATGCTAACTTTTTTATTCTTCGCTTGGAGACAGTTAAAATTTCGAAGTCAGAAGGAGGTCACCAATAAAGATCTGACTTTGAAGGCTTGCTCTCAAAGATATATTTCTTCATGATTCTTACAGTGTTAAACACCAAAATGGGGTTCTGAAGGCAAGATATAAAGGAAGCATTAAATCCATTTTGATAATTTTGGGGAAATGGAAAAAAGACTCCTTAGATTCAATTGATAAAAACCTTTATATTCCTATTTATCGCTAAGAGAATTTTGCAGCTTGGAGATATATAATATAAAAAAAGAAGGGAGTTGAAGGACAGCAAGAAAGAGAACACAAGGTGGCGTTTCTGTCAGCTGTTGAGTAAGAGCCGATCCATATCATTTTATAGTAACTCCTCTCCTTACTTCAGCACTGTTAAATCTAAGCAATGTTAAATTTAGTATAAGAATTATTTTAAATATCACATCCTTCAGGATGCTAATATGCAGGTACAGTGCCTCCTAACAACAAAATACTTTTAGTCCTAATTATACATTCCTATTCCAGAAATCATAAGACCAATTTTGCTAGTTTCTCTGAAATCCTCGAGTTTCTTGTATATATTCATTTCTGCGTAAAAAATTCTCTTTTCTGCTCACATCAGTGCCCTCAACTGTGTACATAAATGGATGCCACTTTGGGCAGCACTAAAATTGTATGCATGACATGTTTTTCCTCAGAGACCACCCAGGGCTCGGTAGCAGGTGCAGGACCACTGCAGTCTCGAGGATGCGGGGGTCTCTGCCAGCTCTGGGCTTGTCACATGCTTTTAGGATTAACACCCAAGGTTCTGTAGAACATGAATCTCAATTGCCTTTAGAGATACACCAATAATAAAAAAATAATAATGAGAGCAACAAAAGCAGTTTATCTACTGTGTATCGAGCACTTACTACTATGTGCCAGCCATAGTTCTGAGCACTTGACATATAGTATCTCATTCGATGCTCGCAAAAACCATATGAGGTAGGAACTATGACTATCCCTGTTTAATTGATGAGGAAACAGAGGCTTCTAGAAGTTAATAAGTGATGGAGGCAAGATCTGAAAACAGATTTGTTAGACTCTAAAAATGTTTGCTATAAATCAAGGGTTAGCAAACTGCAGTCTACGGGCCAAATCTGGGCCCACTGTTTGTTTTTGCAAAAGAATTTTACTGGAACACAGCCATACTCACTCATTTACATATTCTGTATGGCTCAGCAGCTGTAAACTGCTTAGCTGTAAACAATGATGTTTTTTCATGCTAAGACAGCATTGTGGAGAGGTTGTGACAGACATCCTACAGCCTAAAAGCCAAAACTGTTTACCATCTGGCCCTTTCCAGAAGGCTTGCGAATCCCTGCTCTAATGAAACTTTATTCCATTTACATGTATTTCCTCCCACATTTCAATAGAGAATCAAATTCTGAAACACATATATTTACAAACAAAAATATTTATATAACCATGTACATATTCTACGCTTTAGATATAATTTGCACTTTGCTAGTGTCAGAAAATATAGGCTGGAATTAGAATCTATACATAATCCATGAGAAATGATTCCTGATTGATAATTATAAACTAAGGAGTAGAAATTTTAAAAATTAAAACAAAAACTCTGTCCATGGAACCCTTAGTGACTAAATGAACATTCCACTATCAGTTAAACTAGGAAGTGTTAAAACAATCTATAGTGTACTATATGAATTATATTTTTAAAAAACTACTCCTTGAGCAATTATGGCAAAATTTAGAATTTGAAGGAAAAAAAATCAGTACGCTAACACATAAAAATAGCTCAGAAACCAAAAATAATAAATCTATTTTTAGAAAAAAAAATATATACACTTACATAGACTTACCTGTCACAACCAGAAATAGCCACACAAACCAAGAACACCGGAAATGATGAGTGACAATGAATGCTGGTAACAATGACTATGTTTTACCACAAAGGCCTTTTTGATTTTGCCTACCTCTAAAACTCAACGGAAGGGTTATTAAAATTCATCCCTTCAATTAGTACATTTCAAGACACCAACGTTACAGCCAATAAATAATGTAAAACATGTATTTGGGATAATTTTTAGAAAACTGCTGTTCTTCAAGGAGGAATTTCACCTAAATGTATGTATAGAATTGCCCCCAGAAAAGGAATATTCCTCCTGTATATAATCTCAACAGACCCAATGTGAAATTTCAAAGGACAAAGTTCTTGTGTCTAAACATGTCTCTGTTATATTCTTTATTTTCTAACCCATAAGGAGAAATAAAATCTCTTTCCTAGTATTTCCAGCTTCCTCTGTGCTGACTAGCTTCACAGTCCATACTGATTGGACATGAGTTGGAAGATCCAAGTCTGGCAGAAGTCCTTAAATCCAGGGAAGAAAGGGTTCACGTCATGTTCGTCACAGTATGTGACCTATGGACCTGATCCCCTCTTAGTACTATTTTGGTGCCAGGTCCCCCAATTCCAGGATGTAAGAAGAGCATCTGTTTGTTCCAACTAATGGGACTAAGGATGAATACGTCTGATATCGTTAACATGCCCATGACTTGGGCTGGCTGAGTAAAGGATATCTGGTGATTCCTTAAGATACTAGTAATTCATTCCTGAGCAGCCTGAAGTGTGACCACCACCACCACAGTAAAGAGAAGAGGCAGTGTGTGAAGGGCCATTTCTGTCATTCATACATAATCTCGTTGTGATTCGACAGAGAGGAAAAACTTACGGTAATCTTTTAGTCCACAGGTTAGCAATCTCACGAAGCAGTATCCTGTGAAGAACTGACAGCTATTCTTTTTTTTTTTTTTTGAGACACAGTCTCACTCTGTTGCCTGGGCTAGAGTGAGTGCCATGGCGTCAGCCTAGCTCACAGCAACCTCAAACTCCTGGGCTCAAGCGATCCTCCTGCCTCAGCCTCCCGAGTAGCTGGGACTACAGGCATGCACCACCATGCCCGGCTAATTTTTTCTATATATATATATATATATATATATATATATATATATATATATATATATGTTTTTAGCTGTCTGTATAATTTCTTTTCTATTTTTAGTAGAGACGGGGTCTCGCTCTTGCTCAGGCTGGTCTCGAACTCCTGAGCTCAAACAATCCGCCCGCCTCGGCCTCCCAGAGTGCTAGGATTACAGGCGTGAGCCACCGCGCCCGGCCCTGACAGCTATTCTGACGGTGTGGTCCAAGTACAGAGAAACCTAAACAAAGGCACCAGGAGGGCTGCATTTCTGTGAGAGCTTAAGGGTAATTGACACAAGATACATTTTCTTATACACTGGCTACCTTTAAGACAGACCCATCAGGTAATCTGCAGTTATTTGCTTAAGGTTAGGCAGGTTTAGATTAAATATCTTTTCATTCTTAATGCTCCTTGCTTCCAAATATTTACGTAAACTTTGATTTTGAGTATTAACCTATTTTATAAGAAAAAATAAAGGCAGTATCCTAAATATCTTTTTTAAAAAAAATTATGCTGAAGCCTCCTATATCATTCTAAATAAATGGAGAAAATATTAGCGGCTATCATTCTTATTAACTTTAAAAGGTGTTACAACTGTTGATAATTTCTAGTTGTGTATGTAGATTTATTTAACTGATGAAGATTAAATTTATTATAAAAATCCTATGAAAACACTCACATAAAAGCATTTCTGCCCATAAATGGTTTTTTTAAAAAGCCTATATTTTAAAATCACTTTTACAAAGTGGAGGAGCAGTAGAAGTTTTGGAACTGTTGCGTTAATTGCGAAGTTCTCATAAGCACCCCCAACATTATTTTATGCCCCACATTGTTCCAGACAGGAGAAGGTTCGACATGACACGAGAAAAACCACAAGACACAAACACATCCAAATCACGCCACAAGTTGCACTACCACAGGAAACATGGTCAATGGGACAAAACACAGAGGGGTCAAGTACAAGCGTCACCTCACACACCAGGCACCACAGAGAAACACTCTTAACTCACAAAGATGCTTACTCTATTCCCCACCCTGTGCCTCCAAAAATCACCCCCAGGGCCAGAATGGTGCCGGCCACGGCACCTATTAGCCTGCTTGTGGCCATATTCACTGTGCGGAGGGAAAATGGAGATTTTTTAACACAGGAAATTACACACTAATTTCACTAACATACAAAATAATATACTCAGGAAATGCTTTGAAAGTCGGTTAAATATTGAAATTGTTGCTTTAAGAATTGAAATTAAGATTAATATACATACTGAAGATATTTAAGGATAATTTTGAATTTACCTTCATACTCCATACATCCCACTTTTAAACATAATCTCCTATGTTTTAAACACAGATATAATTCAATTTGAGTTATAATTCCTACCAGGTGTGAGGTAAAATGAAAATATAATTTAAATTATGTAACAGTGAATCAGTAGTTTCATTACAAAAGTAATAAACCATTAGTATATTTTTTACAACATTCTCAAACCGTAAAATATGCCTAAGGAGCTAGACCTTTTCAAAATTCAGAGTATACCATTCAGTTTTGTGAACATCCTTAGAAATTCAAAACAGAGTATCTTTAAGTTAAATGCATCTTTTACTTGGGAAGTTATTGAAAAGTATATTTCAGATAACTCTGCAATGTCTGGGATTCTGTCAGAGTATTTGGACACTAAGTTTTTTGTTTATAAATGATGCACTGACACAAAGTTGGGGTCTTTAGAAAGTGTATTAATTGCTTCAGATCCCCAAGTGGTAGATTACTAAAGAGTGAGACTCTCAATAACCACATACCACCACTTCTGTGTATAGATTCCATATACTGAAAAACAGGCCCGGAATGAGTAGAGCTCTCCAAGCTGGATGTTACAGTAGGAAGGCACATCATTTAGCGTCGTGTGTCTCTGTCTGGGCACACACAAACGTGTGACATATATACACTTTGTCTCATATTTCTACATAAGTCAAAAGCACTGGCTTCAAATCACCTTGGCAATGAAAACAGGTTAGCTTCAACAGGGCAGTTTTTCCACAGACTATGTGCTGTGAGACACAGTGAAACAATACAAAGAACCACAGCTCCAAGTCACAATTTTTTAAGGCTTCATATTGGGCTCATTGATCTCGTGAGCTAAATGTTCTCCCAAAAGAAGAGCGAGAACCTTGGATCTCTAACCCTGTTGAGCAACTGTATAATTACTTCATTTTATCACAGGGTAAACAATATGAGTGAGAAATTCTAGTTTTATCATTTAAACACAACCTGAGTTGTTCTTAATAAAAACAAAAAAGGATGGGGTACATAACAGAAGACAGAGAAAGTCCACTGGGAGTGCTGAGGGGAGAAGGAAGAAGACCAACATATAAGGTGGCAGCAATGTTTTCCAAATATGACAATACATGATAATTCAGGTCACCAAAGCTACAGCTCAGATTTTCAAATTATGGAGGCAAATATCGGGATGCAAAGATATTCCAAATATAAAGTCTCATGTTTTTAAGACCTTAGAAAATCATTGCTTTCAGAATACTATACTAACTAGGATATATTATTTTAAAACTTTCTTTTTTTTTTTTTTTGCTTCAGTTAAGCACTGGCTGTCAGAGCTGCAGTACATGAGAGTCCTATTACTTTTTCAATTTTTATATAAGCCATATATGCTAAATTATAGAAAAAAACCTTCTTCTTTAAAATGTAATGTTCAATGAATGTGTCAATTTTTAAAAATTATAACTGCATGAAAGATGAATAAATATAACAATTTTAAAAGGCTTTTGTATTTGCTATGGATGTAATTTCTCACCACAGAAGCAAGAGAATTAGGCAACCCATCACGTAGGTTTTAGAAACACAATCAGAGGAACAAGACATTTCTACAGACACTTCAAATATGTATTCAAGATAAACAGATATAGTCTATAATCTCCACAGAGCAAAAATAATTATCTCCACATTCCTAACTGATAAGAACTCTTAACACTGAAGCCAGACAAAAGAAAGTGGGGAAAAAACCTTTTTCAAAAGTGTTCCTTACCCTTGTCCTCTCTCCCTCCCACTACTTTCAGTTCTGGCACACTGCAATTATGTGTACAGTTCCACTTGACTCTTTGACGTTATACCTAACAGGGTTATCTCTTCAAGAAATGATTCAACTTGTTTTCAAACTGAAATAAATTAATTGAGTTGCTCACACGTGGGTGGATTTTCACAGGGGACATTTGAAAGTTCAGGTTACAGCTGCTTTTCACAGGTATAAAGGATTTATCATCTCATTGAAAATAAGTTCCTTGGACCTTTTGTTCCAGAAATGATGCTGGGCACATAATAACATAGCTTATTTTTCTCCTTATCCTACCAAACCTGGAGATGGAGCTCTTAAAGCTTCTAGCTGATCCTCATATTAGAAATGTAATTTTGTTCCCTAACTCTTTGACTCACTTGCCTTTCATTATAACATGTTTGTGGATCCTGTTAATCACCTAGCAGTATATTTTCGTTTTTGTTTTCTTGTTTATTTCTGTTATTTGTTGGTTTATTATTATATTTAGCCTTGGTCCCTACTACCTAGGTTCACTTATGCCAAAAGGTACAAACTATAAATTTTTTCCCTTTCTTAAGATTTTCTATTTTATATGTAGAGTTCCTTTATAGACAAGTCAAGCTTCAGACATTCTGAAATTGTGCTCTTTTAAAACTGAGTAGGTATTTTTTTTCTCTTCTTATTTTTAGAGAGTTTCCAAAATAGGAAGGTGCATTATTTCATCCATGTGGTTACAAGAGGGGCTAAAATCCTGTATTCTTTAATACTTCAAAGGTGGCATCAAAGCCATCATTTGGGGCAAAGTTCTTTCTGCAGAGATTTATTATTCCACTAAAATTTAAGATTAGAAGTAAATAGTAAATAAACTCATTATATTTACATTATAATACTTGTATCTAGCTCCATATTTCAATATTAGACATATAATCAGATCTCTTTACTGTTTTCCATACAAATAAAAGAAAAATTTTAAGTTCATTTTTGGATACATAGACAAATGTCTAAAAGGATGCAAAATAAATGATTTCATAAAAGAATATATTTCAGGTAGTTTACGCTGTCAATGAAAATATAGAGTTTTTCTGAACTGAAACAAAATAAACTCACGGTTACTGAAAAATTTTAAAACTTGATTAAGTCCTGAAGTTGTTGATGAGGCCATTGTTAATGAGAAAAATACCTAGGTGACACATAATTATACATGAGCATAATCATAGATGATAAGCACAATTTCTCATATCTAATCATCTGAACTACAAAATCAAACATCTGTGCACTCACAAAGTCACCAAAAGGACATATTACAAAAGATAAATGTAAACACTAAATAATATTCTTCAAGGTTAATACCTTAGAAAGCAAGACTTAGAAGCCATTGTTTTAAAAATACTAAATACTAGTAATATAACACTTCCTTTCTTCTCTAATCCTATAAAAAGCACCATTGACAGATAATGGATCAGCTAACAAGCTTAATTATTACTTGGTTATTGTTTTGCCCTTTCTAACTACTATTGTGCTATAAGAACTAGTAGAAGAACTTAATACTCAGTTTTAAATGAGGTAGTGTGGAATGACAGAAAAAAGCATTTATTTTTGGCTCTGCCACTAACTAGTTGTTAACCCTGATAATTAACTTAGTTTTCTCATTCATAAAATGACAAGTCTGGACTGAATTGCTTCTAAGGTCCTTTCTATATCTCTGATTTGGTGACGATGATCGTGATAAAAAGGTTTGACCAAAGCTTCTCAGAAACAATGTCTCCACCCATACATATCACTGAAAACATTTGATATGTTCCAGTTTCTTCTCCTCCCTCTTATAATGGTGATGCAAAACCATCATGTGAGAAAAGTTCCATCATATTCCATAATAAGCACCATGCAAAGGTGTCTATGGATTGACAAAAATTAAGGGTACTTGACATGGATCTCCCTATAATGGGTGGAAATTCTAGGTCTTCTAAACAGAGTTAAAATAAATTCTAGCCTTGCAGAACAAACCAAAATAATTTCCTTCAGTGATTTCAATGGAAACAAGTTGAGAAAAGAGGGACCAGAAGAGTTTTCATATATGAAATAAATGACAATGTAGAAAAAAATGAATAAAGTAATATGTAATAAAAATCTTTTTTCAAAATCCTTGCTCACATGGTTTTTGTTTTGAGATCCTATTTCTAATCTTTCAATAATTTGGTTTGAGAAGTTGGAGTGAATAATCTAGCATGCTTTAAACTGTGGATCCACAGCAGACAACTTTTTCAAGTGCAGATTGACTACAGTGGCAATGCTTTCAGGTATGTTTTAGTCCCTACTCAGATGGAGAGGATGAACTTCTCAATCTTCCAGGAACTTATAGCTAAAATAACAGAAATACCCAAAACACATGGGTTTGTTCTGACATTTTCCAGTCGATGAAAACAGAATCACAGAATTTGCCTTTATTTTTACTAATTTAGTCTTGATCTCAAAAGGGCAGGTGGGTATAGAATTTATCTTTTATGCTCATGATATAAAGGGCAATATTTTTATTATGATTCTTGAATTTTTTGCTCCCTATCAAGGATGCACATTGAAATTAAATAAAACTCAGTATTTTTACTCCCCTCTCACTACATCTATACAGAAAACCTTCATCTATGGATATGTCTGGCTAGCTAGACCATCATGGGTGTCACTCATTATATGACAAGCATTTGGGGAGGGCCCAAACACTGTGCTCAGTAAGACATGTGCCAACCAAACCAGCTGGATCATGAGAAAAAAGAGACAGCACACAGTTTTTAAGTAAAACCGTGGCTCCTCACACACTGTTGAACCTACAGTCAAGAACATACTAATTGTTTCAATATCTTGAGTTCATACCTGCTACTCTTCAGCAAGGCATGGATATAAACTGAAAATCAGCACTAACATGCATTTCATTTCCTGTATATATTCCTAAAGGGAAGGGACATAATATTTATTGAGTGCCTACTGTGTGCCAAAGATGTGCTGTCTTTTAAATAGTAGACACTCAATAAATATTTGCTAAATGGATTAAAATAAAAGTTAAAGTATATAATTTCTCTCTGAACATCTTCTTTTAACCTATCGAAAGTAAAATTATAGGCCGGGCGCGGTGGCTCACGCCTGTAATCCTAGCACTCTGGGAGGCTGAGGCGGGTGGATCGCTCGAGGTCAGGAGTTCAAGATTAGCCTGAGCGAGACCCCGTCTCTACTAAAAATAGAAATAAAAATTTATCTGGACAACTAAAAATATATATAGAAAAAATTAGCCGGGCATGGTGGCGCATGCCTGTCCAGCTACTTGGGAGGCTGAGGCAGTAGGATCGCTTAAGCCCAGGAGTTTGAGGTTGCTGTGAGCTAGGCTGACGCCATGGCACTCACTCTAGCCTGGGCAACAAAGCGACACTCTGTCTCAAAAAAAAAAAAAAAAAAGTAAAATCATAAAATCTACAACAAACTTTTAAAATGTTTAATTTCTGTTGTTTCCCATTTTACTAGCATATTAATAGATTTTTCTATACAGGCTGAAAAAGTATAAATAGATAAAAATTTATCAATAGAGGTCTTATTATATTAAAACTGATTTTCCTAGGAACCTAATAATTTAAATAAATAAATGATCTTCATTTACTTTAATGATGTATTTTCAATTTAATCAAAATTATTAGAGATTCGCAAGGATTTCCACAATTTTAGAGCCAATGGGTACCTTCACTTTAATGATTCCATTGTCTTCATTAAGAATGAAAAAAGAAAACATGCAACTCAGAGGTAATCAATGCTCATATTGATTTCTCATATTGATTACCTCTGAGTCATGGGATTAAGGGTGATTTTTTATTTTCTTTTTAATCTTTTCTGTATTTTCAAAATTTTCTTTAATAAACATGTATTACTTGAATGACTGAAAAATTATTTTTTTAAAAAAGATAGTATAGAACAGAGAAACAGAACAAAATAAAACAAAGGCAGCTGTGAACACCCTTTTCTCTAGAATGTAGCTGTTTACTTTATGCCTCCAAATAATTTTTCTAGGGATGGGTGGGTGAAGGAATGGAAAATAGAACAAGAATTAATAATCCCTTCCTAAAGAAAGGGTATACAGTCTAGGTAAATTCAGCTCTGCTCAGCTGTTCAGGCATCTTTATATACATCACTTGAGGAAAAAGCATCTAAATTTTTTTTAAAAAAATCACAAACATGCTATGGAGAGAAAATTTGGAAAGAATGAACGTCTGCTTCTGTCGTCAGAGCCTAAATCTTCTCTAAATCTAACTTCAGACGGTGGATCCCAGACTTTTTTGTTCCAGTTTTAAAGTAACAAAAGCCTAAGTATGGAATATATTCCCTTTCAGAAATAGAAGGAGGAGAACAAAAATAGACTGTGATCCTTATAGAATCTTAATATCAGGGCCACATTAAGCGAATGTATAAAATGTGTTTTAACACACCCACTATTACTGAGCAATTCACATGCTCCTAAATCTCTTCAGGAATTGAGGACTATAGAGCCTCATCTGCTTTTCAAGTCATACTTTCCCATATGGACTGTACTGATGTTCAGTGAGTTTAAATGAACTTTCATCCAAAACTAAGCTGATCAAAATGGTACTATTCCTGTATGTGTTTTCCTACCTGGAGGAGAAAAGCATGGCAGTTACTTATAAAATACTGTTCGCAGTACCATGAAAAAGAAGCTGATGTGCTATGTCATTGCTATATATCAAAATTTGTTTTAGTGGTTTTTTAGTTTTTCAGGTACATGCTACTGATGCTGTAGTAAGCTTATTGTGACTGATGGCTTTTCTAGATCTTTGAGAATCATCTGAGGGGTTGGGAATGGGGAGAATGATAAGAAAATGGTGGCCATATACTACATTATAAGATGATGTAATAGAAGAGAGCATGAGTCTGAAATCAGGCCCTTGGACCCTGGTCCCAGCCGTGCCTCTCATTCCCTGGATAGGATATCACCTGAGCTTAGGGCCTGGGCATTTTCATCTGCAAAATCGGAGGGTGGTCGTAGGTGGTCACTGAGATTCTTTCTATTAATAATTCTAAAATTCTAATGTCTCTCCTCTTAATGACTGATTAAAACAAAGGTCCAGATCTTTCATATTTCCTTTGAAGAATTAAAGTTCTGCGAAAAATTCCAACTCCTTCCTAATCAAAAGAGTATTTAAAAAGAGCCTAGAAGGCTACCAGTTCCCTCTGAGGGATTCAAATATTGAGAAATGACCAGAATCTCATGTCAGCCAAAAAGATTTTATCCATTAGAAAACGGGCATAGTGCCTTAGACAAACTATAATTAGCATTTGTGAGTATAGAAAAAGAATGATGTTTAAAGGAGAAAAAAAAAACTATTAAAGGAAATTAGTATATTTACTTTTTCTTAATCTTAGTTTAGACTGAGAAGTAATTCAAACACATTTTTAAAATGTGATCTATATAGAATCCTTAATTCTGCTATAACATGAATTATACATTTTAATGGTAAAAAGAGATATTATTATGTGTCTCCTCTCTAAAGTGTTATACTGGTGCACTGGAGCGGTGCCAATGAATTCAGTATGCAATGAATTGAAACTGAAATCACACAAACCCTTGGGTCCTTCATCCTTGGGGGGGTGAGGGTTCCTAACTGGATCCCGGATACTGCAATCTGTCCCTGCCCAGGTGAAATCACAGATGCAGGTGGCTTCATTGCTACACACCTGTGAAGAAAAAAGAACAGCGATGGGGCATTTTCACTGTGCTTTGCAGGATGATGACAATACACGTACAAGAGACACAGGGACGGGGAGGAAGCTTTGAAAACGTTTTAAATTTTTTTTAAAGTTTCCCACTGTTTTGAGCACTAGGCAAAGGGAAATAATACATAATCAAATTGTTGAATGATTATCTTTCCATTAGTTACAGAAAAATAAAGAAGAAAATTCTTAAATATCAATTATTCATGTTAATGTTATTTAAGTACACAAATGTCTAATAAGGTAGTTTTTTTCAGAAATAGCTGTTTCTAGAAACATACTTTAAAAACATATATGCTTAATTCCATAAATATTGGGCTCAAGAGGCACTGCCAGAGATAAAAGTCCAGGAACATAAATCACCAACGGACTGCATTCTCTCACTGTGTTCAACACCAAACTCATTTGTTGGTGCTTCCCCTACCAAACAAGCACCCCTCCTGCCTTCCCTCCCAATTCGTGGTTCTTCCTTTTCTCAGTTAGCCAGGCTGAAGAGCCCAGAGTGACCTCGTATCTCCTCTCTCTCTGGGCACTATGCAGCATGCTGGAATGAACTGGGACTTTAGATAAAAAAAAAAACAAAAACAAAAAACAAACACCTGAGCCCTTATCTCCCTGTGAAATACATTCAGAGATAGATTTTTAGGGATGATAAAAATCAAACTTAGAAGCTTTTTATTTATTTTATTTATTTATTTTTTTGAGACAGAGTCTCACTCTGTTGCCCGGGCTAGAGTGTTGTGGCGTCAGCCTAGCTCACAGCAACCTCAAACTCATGGGCTTAAGCAATCCTCCTGCCTCAGCCTCCCAAGTAGTGGGACTACAGCATGTGCCACCATGCCTAGCTAATTATATGTGTGTGTGTGTGTGTGTGTGTGTGTGTGTGTGTGTGTGTGTGTGTATATATATATATTTTTTTTTTTTTTTTTAGTTGTCCAGCTAATTTCTTTCTACTTTTTTTTTTTAGTAGAGACGGGGTCTCACTCTTGCTCAGGCTGGTCTCGAACTCTTGAGCTCAAAAGATCCGCCCACCTCAGCCCAGAGAGCTAGGATTACAGGCGTGAGCCACCATGCCTTGCCAAAGCTTTTTATTCTTAAATGTTGTAATTCCAGGACTATGATTAACAAGGCTGAATTTGGCCTTTTTTTCAACGGATAAAAAAGTGGGAGTGGTAGTGGGAAAGAAGTCAGGGCCCTTTTATGCATTAAGTATTATATTTTCAGAGCAATAACTGAAATAACTAAAAAGGCTGCCCAGGGATTTTACTTTAATGCAGCAATTACTCATTACTTGCTGTGTGCCAGGTACCTGCATTAAGTGCTTTATGCAAAGCATCTCACGTAATCCTCACACCAGCACCCTGATGGCTGAGAGAGGTTAAGTGACTTGCCCAGAGTTACTGGGATGGCAAGAAGCAGAGCCAGGACACAAACCCAGGATTCTTTCTCACCCCCAAACCCATGCTCTCAATCACTAAGCCATACTGGCTCCTGTGAGCCTATGATTCAACCAAAACCAAAACTCTAGATTATCGTTGGGCACAAGCTTCGGGGGCCTTCCACCTTGTCCTACTCCATGTCATCTGCCTGCCTGTCTATTTTGGATTATTTTTACCTTCATTCTAGCATCTCCCTTTTATATTAGTGCTCTGTTTCTTCACATATCATTTTTCTACTTCTGAAGTCTATATAAATTTTGAAGGACTTTCTTTTTGCTAAGCCAAATTTAAATAATTACTAAAATTTGGTTTTGGACAGGAAGCTTAGGTTTGCGATAAGGGCAACTTGCCCAAACATTCTGTTCACAGAATTATGGGTATGTGCAAGTATGAAGAGGGACAGCATCTTCTCTTTGGCTGACAATGGTCCAAGCACAACTGTACAACTCTAAACACATGAATTATATCAGTGATCCAACCTCTAGTCTAGTGCAATCTTGTACACGCACATACTCAGTATGAATACTGGGTAGCTGAAAGTGAATGACTGAGATGGTTTAGGTTGTTTTGAATTGTACAAAATAGTCACATGGGGTCTACAGTTCCTTTAGGAATCTCATCAATTTTCTTCTAACACTTTAGATGTTGTGATAGTTCATTTATGTGTTAACTTGACTGGGCCCAGATTAAATATTATTTCTGGGTGTGTCTGTGAGGGTGTTTCCAGACAAGATTGGCATTTGAATTAGGGGACTCCATAAAGTAGACTTCCCTCCTCAAAGTGGGTATGTATCATCCAACCCATTGAGGGCCTGAAGAGAACAAAAAGGAGAAAGGAGGAATTTGCCCCCTTTTTTTTCTGCCTCACTGCTTGAGCTGGGACACTTCATCTCATTTTACCCAGCCCTAGGACTAAGATTTTCATCATCCAACTCTGCCAGTTCTCAAGACTTTGGACTCAGACTGAATTACACCATTGGCTTTCCTGGGTCTCCATTCTGTTGACAGCAGATTGTAGGACTTAACCTCCATCATCACATGGGCCAATTCCTCATCATAGATCTCCTTTTACATACATATCTATATCTAGATAGATAGAAAGATCTCCAATTGGTTCTACTCTCTAGAGAACCTTGACTAATACAGACGTCAAGTTTTATCAGGAGAATGTAGTGAATACAAATAGCCAGCGATAAAATAAATAACAAAAATGAAACCATATTAACACACGGTTTATCCTTAGCAGATAAGGGTATGAAGAAAATAATCATAATCAGTATTAAAAATAGCCACAATAAGAGAATGGCTGAACTGGAAGTCTAACCACCGAGAACTTTGAGGATGCCAGACAACGAAGGTTCAAGCTGGAACGGTGATACCTACTTACCCCGTGGCCTGAACAGACTTTACCCTTGGAATCGAGTGGGCAGCTGCTCATGTTTAGGGCTTGAATCTGTAGGCACTTCCGATCTAAACACATCATGGACGGACCACATGGCGTTCCATCTTCTACATAGCCCACATCTGTATCATCATCTAAAACTACATGAGCACCACTAAAAGGAGAAAAATATCCACAGAACCATTAGCACCACACTTAGAAATACAATGTCAACACGAGCGAGGGTTGCTCTTCATGAAACTGAAGAGATTGTCAGTGGACATGGGTTTCTCCTAGCATTTTCCCATTCTTCTCTTCCTCTTCCCCCTCCCCCACCTCCCTTTAATGAAAGAGCATGAAAAAGAAACTATCTTTCATTTTCATTATTACACTGTACATCATCTGGAAAAAATGTCATTTGCATGAAGTGTATTCTAAATCTTCACTTGTTTTGAAGACCCAACATTAAGAATAGGGGAGGAGGTGTTTGCATGAGAAAACAGAAGCAAATATATCATTAGCTCTCTGAGGCTTTCAGATGTGGCATGGGAGAAAAAAGAAGATATCGGGAAAACAACAAATGAAAATTGTTATTATTTCAGAGGATTTGATTATTGATGATTGAAAAAAATAAATACACCAGTTCTTTTCTATTGATATTTACAGTCATGTCTCACTTAATGACTGGTTAAGTTCTAAGAAATGTGTCATTAGGTGATTTCATTATTGTATGAACATCATAGTGTTTACTTACACAAACCCAGATAATATAGCCTACGACACACTATAGCCCACTGCTCCTAGGCTACAAACCTGCATAGCAGGTGACTGTACTGAATATTGTAGGCAATTGTAACACAATGGTAATTATTTGTGCATCTAAACATATAAAAGGTACAGTAAAAAATATAGTATTATAATCTTATGAGACCACTGTCCTGTGTGCAGTCCATCATTGACTGGAATATCTTCTCGTGCACTTCGGTGCATAACTTATACTTCTAAAATTTCAAAGTTAGAAATAACTTGAACTTGAACGATAATCAATGCTGTAATTACTAATAGAATACCTTGCTGGATATTTTACAAACATGCTAGTTTAGCATACAATATAATTTAACAAGTCTATTGTACCTAAAGAAATGTAAAAACATATACATTTGAAGAAAAAGCTTGTGTACATCAAAGTAATTAGCTTGGAAGATTACAAATTTATTCCAGGAAGGATGTTATAGTCTAAAACCCTGTTAGAATTGCCTTCAGAGTCATTTAAGAGACAGAAAAGCAGCAACCATTTGACCAAGACATCACGTTATCCAATCTGGTACCCAATCAATTTACTAAAATGTGTTCAAAATTACTTTTGGATAATTCTGTCACATAAAGTGGAGATTTGGTATCCTAAGGATACTAAAAATAAAAGTTTGCAGATGCCAAAGGCAATTCTGTAGGGGGAATCCCAAAAGTGTTTTGGGCAGCACTCATATCAGTGAGTAAGAAAACAGTATCTGAGAATTATGACTACTTTGAAAGGAAAAATCCTAATTTGGAATATAATATGACTCCCTGGCTAAAAACAATAAGCATCATATCTACTTGCATGGCACTCACAGACAAGTGGATACAAATGTTTGCTTACAGCTATAAATAATATTTTAATAAATATTTTTTATGTGTGATTGGGTATTTGCTAAACCATCTTCTAAACCAGACACATGCTACAGAAAGTATAGTTTTTTTATTTTTTATTTTATTTTTTTTTTTGAGACAGAGTCTTGCTCTGTTGCCTAGGCTAGAGTGCCGTGGCATCAGCCTAGCTCACAGCAACCTCAAACTCCTGGGTTCAAGCAATCCTTCTGCCTCAGCCTCCCGAGTAGCTGGGACTACAGGCATGCGCCACCATGCCTGGCTAACTTTTTTTCTATATATATTTTGAGCCGTCCAGATCATTTCTTTCTATTTTTAGTAGAGACGGGGTCTTGCTCTTGCTCAGGCTGGTCTCAAACTCCTGACCTCGAACAATCCTCCCTCCTCAGCCTCCCAGAGTGCTAGGATTACAGACATGAGCCACCGCACCCGGCCCATAAAGTATAGCTTGAACTCTTTTCTTGGGAGGGTGGGGAGGTCATAAAATAAAACACACAGTGTTCAAAGCATGTCATATTCCAATGCTCAAAAACTTTACAGGTTAAAATAAATACTGTAATTCTATTCTAAAGATTATGATTACAAAGAATGTCTCATTACTAATAACTAGTAAAATTTTGAGCAAATGTAATTTTCAAAGCAATATACAACTATGTTTGTTAATTGGCTCTCCACATGAAAGGTGATAATAAAAATCTAAGTCAACTTTCCTCTTGTCAGAACTAAAAAAATCACTGATTTTTGTTTTTTTCAAAATTTGTAATTCTCATGCTTTATTAGGTTTTCCAACATTTAATATGTTACCTGCAGTCTATCACCCGGCCTTGATGGTAGAAGGAAGTTGGGATGATCTCACCCTGAAGTTGACCAATACGTGGCGCTCGAGTAAGATTGGTGCAGAGTAAAAATCCACAGAATACATCACTGAACATGTGAAAGAAAGAAAAAAAAACAATAAAGTTAAAATAATCAAAACTATTCAGTCCTCATATATTCAAATTTTTTAAATATCTCTTTTCTTCTAAACAAAATCACTTGTTTAGATACTTTGGTTGGCTATAACCCCCTCTTTCCTTACTAAGAAGATCACGGTTTTGTTTGGGGCAACAGTGGCCAGCCCTGAAAGATGGATCATAACAACTGTCTAAGCTGGTCATGGCACTCCCATTCCCTACACCCACTCTCCTATACATCCCCCTTCCCTACCTTCCTAGAGTTAAAAGTGGCCCCTGGGCTGTAAAGATGTGAGGAAAAGCCAGCTAGGCAATGCTGGCAGGATTTTGCTTTCTGGATAAAAGATTAGAGATTGACAGAAGGCAGACCTTTTGCTCCTACTCCTACTTCCCACCTTTGATTGTGTAGCTTTTGTATCCACCTCACAATCCTGAGTTCACAAGCATAAGGACAAAACCTCAACATGCTAAGGATTCCAGAGCAGAGGGGTAGAAATCATCTGGGTCCTGGGTGACCTTGTTGAATGACTCATCCACCAGGAGGGCATCTAGCTCCAGTCTATCTGTTAAATAAACAATGACTCCTAAAAAATGTGTGTGGCGCATCACAAAAAAGGAAATCCAAGTCCAATAAATGTATGAAAATGTGCTAAATTCCATTTGTAATCTGGGGAAATACAAATTAAAACCATGATCTTTTACAATAATCCAATGCCTCCCAAATGTTTTGAAGGCACAGAGACCCAGAGAAATGATCAGATTTGTCTAGGACATGGAGTCAATGAACGAAGCTAATCAAATTCAGAAGTGTCCAACCCCATGGCTTTTGACTACTTCAGGTCCCCTCCCTTTCTTCCTACTCCCTGGCACCTTAAGGATGGAGGATCAACATCTCAGAACATCTGTAACCTCACTCATGAGACAGCAGATGTGAAGCTCTGTTCTCTATTATTTTGGTCGAATGTTAAAGAAATCATAGCCAAAGATTTGTTGCCTGCTAAGGCATCACCCACTATCAAAGACTTGGAATGGCCAAGTTTCATAAAGTACAACACAGAGATCACTGAGCAAAGAAATAAACTTGCCCTTAAATTCTTGCTCTGCTTCAACATTGGGAGAAAAATCTTCACTGCTATGGAAGGAAAATTGGAGGACCTTTGGCCTATAACTTAATGATTCCATAGATCCAAATCATTGACTTAACTTTAATAACCTATTAAATCCGAATTCTAACTTTCCTCAGCTAATCAAAGGGAAATATCATCAGCGTGCTCTGAAAGTATCTCACTTCCTGAGGAAAGACACCTCCAATATCCACTAACTAGATTCTTTTTAGAAGGGCAAAAAAAAAAAATCTCTGGTATAGATATTATAAGTCTGATTAAATCAAATGGCATAGATATTGTGAGTCTGATTAAATCATACTTGTGAAATGATCAAAAATATATTATCATTTCACTTTGAATGGTCCCCAAAATATATACATTCCATATATTTTGCCTCTTAAACTCTGTGTATACTACTATATTCATAAGCCATATGTTCTAGCAAAAGTGGAAAATTAAAACCTAACATTAATTTGCAATACTTTGGCAAAGTATCTTTTCAGAACAAGAATCAAGTGAAATACAGCACGTGGGAATTTTCTGACTTTTACAGAAACGGCGTGAGTCTGTAGCATAGCAACAGTTTAATCCACAGCCATTTGCCTCTAGGTATACTAATGTATTTTTAAAATATATACTTTAAATTTTTGAATAATTGAACATTTATAGAAAAAGCCAGTAACATTTATCTTGTGCTCATTTTGCATTTGCACAGGCTTCCACGTCCAGGCATGATGCAGCCAGAGAGAGCCACTCACTGTTTGCTGCACTGGATCCACCGGTCTCCGTCCTTCCCGCAGTTTCCCTTCTCGGTGCCTTCGGTATTTAGCTTTTCATAGCAGAACTTGTCAGACCCCGCGGCCTCTTTTGAACATGGACAAGAGAAGAAAATTAATTTTAATTCTCTTTGCTATCCATGACTTGTGTGCCAGTAAATGTTTTAACAACTAGTTCTCCAGGAAAAGAAAAAAAAAAAAATCCTGATTTGTAGCATTTGCTAGTTTCCATGGAGTAAATATTCCACGGCTGATTTCAAGCTGTCACTGTGATGTCCGCTGGCTTGTAAAATTCCTAGCAATTTAACAATGGGCTCTTTATGCTAACGCAAACAAAGCTCCAACATAACACTGTTTTTAACCTGAGAAACGAAGTTCTTTCCGATTCTTGTTGGTGGGTTTGAGGCTGGGACGTGGGAATAATTCCCAGCAGGAACGAGTGAAGTGACACACAGAAAATGAGTAAACATTCTTAATCCTGTTTTATATTAATTTTAGGAGATTAATTATAAAGTTGTAAACCATTGAGATTTTATATTGGCACCTGGATTTTGATATTTAAACCTTTTAAAAAACAAATATGTCTCTTGTATGTTTCCTCTGTCAAAACTGAAGCGCTGAATGTAAATCTTTTAGATAAATGATATTCGCCAAATTCTGAAATCATTTGTGCCAGGGGCCCTGTTCTCCTTTTGTGTTCTTTCTTTTCCTTTGGGTGGCCTGGCCTCAGCCAGCAAGGCTGGTAAAATTCCAAGAACTTCTTGTTCTTCCAGTCCGGCCCTCCTGAGCTGATGTTCGCTGGAGAGGCGCCGTACGTGTCAGGAAGACAACAGGTATATTAACGTTTAGGGAATGTCATGAGAACCATAACCGTGTACCTGTCTGCTCCTTAGGAAGCATCTGCATTTCTTCACTTTGAACTGAGATAGTAAGCGATAGAATTTAAAAAATAATTCTGGTACTTTCCTGGGGTAAAAACCAGAAAGCTAACCAGTATGTGTTAGTGGGGAGGGGCGGGGGCCTTAATGTTAAATACAAGCTACAGAGTAAACCACACAATTGGCTGGATAATGAATATGACCGCTGCACTCAGCCTAATTGTTGCAAGCGAGTATGGCATCTGTTCTCTGAGAGCCACGGCCATTGAAGGACACTGTTCGGTTCTAATAGCAAACCCCCTACTGATGCAGTTGTTTTCTAAAGCTTTTGTGGCTCAGATTCACAGTTCTCTCATCCTTTTCAGATTTTTTTTTTTTTTAACATCACTCGAAGCCGTGCATGTCTTTCAGCGAGACCGGCAGAGAGGAACGATATTAAGAGAAAACTGTCTGTGTGACCATCAAGCAGGAAGATGCGACCTACTTGTTCCCCAGATGTACTGACACTGGTTGTCCCTAGTCTTGCACTCGCCGTTGTAGCAGCGACCCTGGAGATAGGAGCAGACATGTAAGGCGCACAGAATCAGTTCGTTTTCCCCGTAATGTTTACTACACGATCTCCATCTAGGTGACTTGGCTAAGGTTTTTCCATTTCATATCCTAGTATTTCCATAGCAACCAGTAAGAATCACAAACATCTTAAAAGATGCATAACAGGCAGTTAAAATTTTAAAACTCAGAACAGACCTCATTGTACAACACTGAAAATCCAAACTAATCATCTAAAATTTTAAATTTTATGGAAAACAAAACTTAGTATATTTCTTTGGGTGATATCAAAATGATTTTTAGCTTCTTTTATGTGTAAATGGTTAGGTTATAATGTAGATTCAGAAAAAAAAAACTATAAAAAATTGTCATATTTCCCCATAATAGACAGGCTGAAATTATTGACAGACGGTCACAACTCAATAAATTAGATTCCTAATTCTTCAGCCAATATATATTTTTTTCTTTTCTCTCAATTTGGATCAGGGTTAAATGTAATACATTTAACATTTGGGATACGTGAAGCAACTCTGACTTAGAACCCCACTGTAGTGACTTATTTGAATAAATTTCCCTTCAAATTTACATTTATTAAAAAGGAAAAAATCTTTCTAACTAATCCTTTTAAAATTACCATTTAAAATTTATAGCCCAGCATACCTGATTTTGATTGCATGCATATCCATCTTGCTTATGAAGATTTGGTGGGCACTGAAAAATATTATCTTTTTAGTCAATGTTTAGCATGCTAAGTACCTTCAGCTAATGTACGCAATGAATAAAAATGCAAAAAAATGCAAGCATGTTGAATACAAAATTTAGGAACATTTAGAAAAACACATGTAACTCCTTAAGTAGGTTATCCAAATTAATTCTCCTATTATTGGTAAAAATAAATTAGGCTCGTATAGTAGATGCTTTTTATGTATTTCTCTGTTTGCTTGAGGTAGACTAGAATAACAAATTACATTCACTTACCTACAGAGTTAAAAGTAGAATATATTAAAATGGACAATGAAGGAAATGAATCAGCTTGTTACAAAGGAGTGAACGCATTTAAGAACTAATTTACAAGACCTCGCTCACCTCTGTGAAAATGTCAGATTTGCTTTGACGTCATGACACTCATCTATAGGTTACTTTACTGAAACCGAAGAAACCCTGCCTTTCCACTCGATGTAATTGCTGTCTCTCTATTATATTTCTGATTCTCAAACCGTAGACTTGTTACTAGAACAATCCGTGCTATGATGGTTATTTCTTTTTACAGGTTTATTTATCAAATAATTTATAAAAGGATGCTTCATTTTCCCCAGAAGTTATCCTGTATAAGTTAAAATTTTGACTCTCTGTGTATTTTATTGACCACATTTAAGAGAGCTAAAAAAAAGAAAGAAAAATGTCAGGTCTGAGGCTCTGCTACAGTGTTCAAAGCAAATATGAAAAGAAAAAAACACACAGGCACGGCAAGTGAATAAGAAACAGATCAATATGCACCAAGGTCTGCACCGTCTCAGTAAATAACAACCCATCCTTCCAATTGTTCAGGCCAAAACCTGCAGTCATCCTCTTTCCATCTCTTTCTCACATGCTCTCCCTCCATCTAGTCTGTCAATAAATCCTGCCAGCTCCCTCCATCCAGTCTGTCAATAAATCCTCCTACCCGAGTCCCCTGCCTCCACCCTAGTCACCTTAGAGTCAATATTGCTACCACAGTGATCTCTTTAAAAATGTAAACATCAGATCACATCGATCCTCTGTTCAAAATGCTCAAATGGCTTCCCGGCTTACTCACTGACCTTCAAAGTCCCACAGGATCTGCTCTTATCCCTCTTTTGTCGTCATCTCCCTGACCTCACTTTCTACTTGCCCATGGAGAGGTGACTCCATGTGGATGTGCGAGGCATGCTGCCACCCACAGCCTTGGCCTTTGCTGTTCCTTTCCCCCTTCCTCCCGATTTCTGCACGGCTTGCTCTCTCGCCTTTGTTAGGGCTTTGCTTGGATATCATCATCTCAGAGAGGCTTTCTCTGTTCCCCATTCTCCATGCAGGCGGGATTTTATATATTTTCTTTCCCACTGACCCCCCAGCTCCTAGAACCATAATAGGCACGTCGCAGGTGTGCAATTACTATTGACTGACTGAAAGAATAAATGAATGACCCCCACAAATACAACTAGGCTATTCTATTCTGCATATATCAAGCTGTTTATCAAGTTTACCGCAGAAAGATGACAGAACTAATTTAGCATTCCTCAGAAGTAGTAACTTCCTAAAGAACACCTCAAGTTTCCAAACAATAACTGACTCTCATACAAGTCTCATTCAACTTGAAGGGGAGTATTTGAGGGATGACCACAAAAACCTGGAGTTTCAGCGCACAAAACTGGGCCAGCTGCACGAAAGCAGAAATCCCTGCGGCCTCTTCCATCCATCCAGGTCCACTCAAAATGCAGTCATTATCTCATTAATCAACTGTCATTAATCACTCACATACTCTAAAACTAATGCAACCATAGTCAACAGAAATGCAAAAGAAATGTTGCCACTATTAGAATAGGCACATTGGGATTGAAAATTAATTTGTTAGATTTCACTTTTGTGATTTTTCAAAAGAAAAAAACTTGTAGAATTCTTTACTAATGAAAAAAAGTCCTTATACATAGACTGGCATAGCCACATGTGAGATTTCTAATCAATTTGTTTTTAATTTAGGCTAATAAAAGCCAGTTGGCTTACCACTGAAATGTTTAACAAGGGAAATTATGGGACATCTCATGTTCTCTAGGGACATTTAAAACAGAAGAACCATAAATCGTGTACTTTACTCAGCATGGGAGTAGAGCTTTGAATGCAGTCTCCAAAGGCCGTTCCAGCCCCCAGTTTTATGCTGTACAGGAAGGTTCACTTGAGGCAGGCAGGCTTCAATAGTACAGTAGCATCTAAACGTGTTTACTTTAAATTATGTTACACTGCCCATTTAGATGATATATTTCATAGCATTAACAAAAAACATTTCCCACATCTTTCAAGTATCTTTATTATATCACCCAGTATTATTTGCCAAAGATTTCTCACAGCTGCAAAAGTAGTTTTAATTCTGTCATAAATTATAAATTTAAAAAGTAGCTCAGGGGCATCAGTAAATGATTATAGTAAAATTAAGCAAAAATATACTAAAAAGATAAAGTCATGATGTCACCTGTAAATACTTTCTCAGAGATACAAAGATGCCGATTTCTTGATTATTAGTATTAATTAGATTCAAAGTTCACTATCTCTTACAAAGTAGAAGAGGGAGGTTTTAACCTCCTTCCCTCCAATTAGCTACTCTGGGTTCATTCTGATCATGTTAAGAAATTATTAACAAGAACATTCTATTCTAATATGCCACTGACAAATTAATTTAACAGTATAATTTTCACCTTAGACACACGATATAAAAAGAAAAAAACATTTTACTTAGACAATAGAATATCAGGTTAAACAAAGAGCTCTCATTATAGAAGTTTTATTTTCAGTAAATTCCATGGCAATTCAGGAATTAAAAGATTGAAATGAAAAACCTATACTTCTAAAAGGGTTGAATACACAGAACTAAAACCATACATGGTGGGTATAAAAATAGTAACATTCTACAAAGCTGAAAATATAACTCAGTAAACCAGGATATCAGGATTCAGTACACTTGTCATTAAACACAGAACCCACAATTCTTACACTGTCACTATATTACTGAAAAATTACAAAGAATCCTATTTACATATTCAAATATAAGAAACAGATATGCATAAAAATCACAAAAAAAATAGCCTCAACATATTTCACTGTACCAGATTTTAAAAGGGTCTATTTGAATTCAGCCTCAGATAATACACATCAAGACCTTTCAAAAAGGTTAATTGGGAACCTTTTTTCCCCCTCCTGTTTCCTTCCAGTTACGGTTACTCAGTGTAACTCCAGCTACCCTGAACCTTTACTCACTTTCGCCACTGGGAGGCAGAGTGAGCTAGGGAAGAGTAACTAGGCATTCTGGCTCAGCTCTGCTGCTCTTCTCTCAGAAGCAGGCATATCCACATAAATCATGCATTCTCCACACGGCTCCTCCACGCCACACACGAGCACGGGCCTGCCTCTGCAGGGAGAGATCGTTCTGGACCCAATTTTGTCTGTAACCTATTATTACTACAGTGGGAACTTGGATCTACAAGGAGATCCACTTAGCCCTCACATTAAGCTATGGCCTTCCACTTGGCCATTTTCAATAATAAAACCTGGCAATAGGAAAGTCCACTCCTAGAAACTTATCCTAAGGAGCTAGCCCTGAACAAAAAACACTCTTTTAAAAAGGCGCAAAAATGTCCACTTCCCTACTAATTACAATAATGAAAAACTGATAAAATCTAAGTATCCATACTGGGTATAAAATCAACTGAAAAATCCCCATGACAGATTCTCATGTAATCGTGAAAAAGATATTCATAAAGACTGTGTAGTAATATGGGAAAATGCTTTTGAAGTAATGTCAGAATGAAAATGAAGGTAGAATGAAATGCAAAATTTTTACCATGGTCTCCAAGTCCCTACCTACCCTGATACCTGACTTCCTTTTTGAAGCATTTCCACTATTCTCCAGCTATCCTGGCTTTCATCCCATTTCTTGAAGAAGTCAAGCTTCTGCACTCACTATTTGCTGACCTGCTCCTTCCTATTTGTGTCTCTGCATCAAGGCCATCTCCTCCAGGGAGATGCACTTGATCACCCCGGCTAACACACCCCACCCCATCACTCTTTTCAAATCACCTTATTTTATGCTTTGTACGTACCACCATCTGGTATTTTTGATTACTTATTTGCCTTTCCACACCCAGCAGAATGTAGGTTCACGAGAGCAAGGACGTGTCTATCTCCTTCCCTATCATATCCAAGCATTTATAGCAGTGTTTGACACACAGCAGGTGCTCAACAGATATTCATGGGCATGACATAAAGACTTAAAATATAAAAAAAAAATTAAAAAATTAAAAAATTAAAAAATATTATTAAAATATTTAATATTTTAAATATTAAAATAATATGACATAAATGAAAAACATAAAAATTACATAAAGGAGGAATTCTAGAATGCAACATTAATTATAACAATTTTAATGGGAAGAAAATCATGCCAAAGCAGACAGGCCATGAAGCCAGGGAGGGCTATGTGTGTGGGACACAGGCAGCAACAGAGAATTAAGAGGCCGGGTGCAGTGGCTCACGCCTGTAATCCTAGCACTCTGGGAGGCCGAAGTGGGTGGATCGTTTGAGCTCAGGAGTTCAAGACCAGCCTGAGCAAGGGCGAGACCCTGTCTCTACTAAAAAATAGAAAGAAATTAGCTGGACAACTAAAAATGTATACAGAAAAAATTAGCCGGGCATGGTGGTGCATGCCTGTAGTCCCAGCTACTCAGGAGGCTGGAGGCAGGATTGCTTGAGCCCAGAAGTTTGAGGTTGCTGTGAGCTAGGCTGTGAGACTCTGTCTCAAAAAAAAAAAAAAAAAAGAGAGAGAAAAAAAGAAAAATATATAAATTAAAAAAAAAAAAAGAAAGGTAGACTTCTGCTCTCAGTCCCACTTCAACAAGAGCAGGGCTGCTTGTTCCTTGTTTCCTATAACACATTGGGCTTCCATCCAAAATTTGTTAGACAAAATGGTCCTGTGGCTTTAAAATGTTTGAAAACAGTATATTAAGCACGTCATCAATGCAAATATACTGTTTAAGATGTGGGGACCAGGAAAGAAAAATCAATTAGTTGGGTATAAATTATATGAAAAGAACTAATTACGAAGGAGAAATTTTAAAGAAAAGGAGATTTAGGTCCAAAAAAACCACACCAAACTTTCCTAAAGGTATGGTGAAGAGCTAGAAATAACTAGGAAACAAAGCAAAACAAAACATAAAACAAAAGGAACCAAGGCATATTCACACATGTAACCTATATTGAAGGCTTTACAGTGTGTACGGGTTGAGCCAGGTCGAGTATCCCTAAACTAAAAATATAAAATCCGAAATGCTCTAAAATTTTCAAGTGTCAACATGACAGTGAAGATGACGTTATTAACAATGCAGAAGAGGTGCCTATAGACCACACGGTTGAAATGTGTGATAGGCTTATTGAAGGACTAGAGCAGCGAGCATTCATAACAAAACAAGAAATCATGTCAGTTTATAAAATCAAAGAGAAGTTTCTAAGACAAAAGTTGTGTTAACGAGGCAGACGACTCTGGAGGAAACATTTTAAAAAGCCATCCAGCAGAATGCCTGCTCATCCCTGCTCCCTCAACTGCTTCTGATGTTTCTTCTCCAGAAAAATAAAATACAGCGTACAGAAACCTTTTAAAAGGTTCAAAACATAGCCTCATAAGCGCAGACTGAAAGCCTGTCATTTGTTGTTGCTGTTTTTTAACAGCTGATGCAGGTATCCTGGTGATGCTACCGTGCTGCTTAATTAGCCTGAACACATTATTTTTTTCACTGTTAATGGTATGTCATATTCTTAATGTTAAGTACTTATGTGTGAATAACTGTAAGAAAATGATTTAGCGGTAGCATATAAATTCAGAGTCAGGAATGACAGTAATGGCAAACAACTGCAGATTATCCACATGGGTGGCTGAGACGGCCGACACTTTTGCTTTCTGACGGTTCAACAATCACAAACTTTGCTTTGTGCAAAAAGTTATTATAAATATTGTATAAAATTATCTTCAGGCTATGTGTATAAGGTACATATGACAAATAAATAAATTTCATGTTTATACTTGGGTCCCATTCCCAAGATATTTCATTATAAATATTCAAATATTTTAAAATCCAAAACACTTCTGGTGCATGTCAGATAAGGGACACTCAACCTGTATTTACAAAACAAATGTATTACCTAATACACAGTTTGTCATACCTGGCCAGAGTCTCCAGTACAATATTCAGTAATATCACACCCGTTCACAGCATCCCGACACTCATACCCTCGTGGTTGAAACTGCAGATCAAAATTCAATATGAGGAGTCAGTATTAACTAAAATTTCAGAGTTACCATTCTTATATTCACCACCACTCCTTATATTCTCTCATAACCATCACCAAACCCTTTGTATGAATTAGCAAGACAGCTGTAGAATAGAAACAAGACCCAGATGCTACCCTCTGTACCCTCTGAAGATGAATCATCAACCAGGCATCAAACGCTCAGGTTTCAAAACCCACTATCTCAAGAGTATTATTCAGGAAAACAGTATCATAGAAATTATGTAAAGAAGAAATTCTGATTTGGCATAAGACAAAAACAGCAGAACACTGTAATATAAACATTTAAGATCTCTCTGACAAATTGATTTACATATAGCCAACCTTTGCTAATTTACTTATTAGCTTGGATATTAATTTTGCCTTAGCTAAATATACACAATCAAATTTCATTGAATTCATGTGAATTACCTTCAGTAATGCCAGAAAATACCTATCGCATGCAAGGAATTTTCTTTGTCTGGGGAAGGAGTAGGTAAAAGATAAAGGAAAAGAGCCCACTACCCTCAAGCAATTTATAATCTGTCTGGAGACATGAAGCAAGTAGAAACTAAGCTAGAATCTTCCAGAATACCATAATGTATACACCCCTTGGTATTTAAAAATTAATAAAATTATGTAATTTTATGGTTATAAGGTATATTAGAGGTTTTATACATGGGAAAAAGGAAGAATAAAAATGACTTTTCAAAAATAACTGGAGGTCTCTGTAGATGAAAGGCTCTGTGTGTGCACACACACAAACTGTGTATACGCACTTATAAACATACATACATATATTACTTCCCTATCTAGCTTTCCTGCCTTCACAGGGCATTTTAAAAGCTCAATGGGAAAATATGAACACTAGCTTTTATGTTAAGGGTCTAAAATAAATTAGAGTAAGTTTTGAAGAAAAATGTCCTAAGTAGGCCATATAATTAAAAAGACCACAGGAACTGTCCCTCTTCAATTCAACAATTTAATTTGGTTTTCATCCGTTAGTAAGCAGGGCAACCCCTCAACGCTTACTTTGGCAGCATTTTCTTTATGAGGCATTGGAGGATAAGGGAGTTGATAGCGAATAATAGTAAAGATAAACATTGTGACCCACAGGATTTGCATAGATTTATTGATTCTACAAAACTGCCAGGCTAATATGCACACTGTAACCAACAAATTTTGCGAAAAGCTGTAAAAATGCTCAATGTACACACTGAGGTATTTGGCTAATCTCTCAGTGAAAAGAAAGACAAAACCGTCAGGGAACTCACAAGACAGGAGGTGTTGTTACAGCAGGGCCCGTCGCTGCAGTGAGCCCCGTTGGAGAGAGAGCATTTCTTACAGCACAGTCCGTAACATTCCTAAAGAAAATACTTCACGTGAGCAAGCAAAGAACCCTACCCGGCAGTCATTCAGTACTCTTTCCACACGTGACATGCATAATTCAAACGAGTAGGTTTATAAAACAGTAAGCAAATATTTTGGGAATTAATCACTTTAACCAAGGATAGATTCCTTCCTGCCACATTTCTCAGCAAACTATGATCTTCTATGAAAGGCAAATAAGCAAGAAGAAATCTTATTTTTTAGCACACAACCTACCCCTGATTAGCTCTACTACAGTCTTAATACCCAATCTAGTTTTATAAAGACAAAAATAATACAAAATACATGGAAAGAAGACTTCATAATTTGGTAAAACTTGTCTGAGATGAATATGAGCTATAAATTTTTAAGAGGTAGGAAATCTGATTAGAAGAATCCATTAGGTTTTCTCAGACAAGGCCATAAGGGCATGACTAATTCTAACATGTATGAGCTGGGATTAAGCATTGATCAGTGAGATCAGAAAGAAAGCAATAAGACCACAGTGAATGATAGCAAGGGCCTCTCACTAATGCTATTCTTATCTGCCCTGGGTAAGAGCTTGTGCTGCAGGTAGAGAAGGTCTCTTATACCTACCACATGGAAGCCACAATCACACTCCTCCCCAGCTTCCACATATCCATTGCCACATTCTGTGGGCTCAAAGAGCTGAAAGAGATTAGGGAGAGAAAGGAAAAACATTTCAATTTATCACAGATAATCAATGCACTATCCAGGCCACATACATGGCCTTAGGATCAGCTATCATGTGATATTCTGTGATCTGTTGTTATGGCATCTTATAAATGATGTCTGTGGAGAAAATACTGTTCACTTATTAATAACACTTAAAAAAAAACATTTGAAATAGGGTATATCTCTTGGTGGGATTCTCTAGTGGTGGAGTCCAGAGACAACTTCTAGCATGAGAGTTACTTTCTATGGAGATAAGCTGCCAAGAGAAATAGATCATTTTTCACATTTGCTAATGGAGCTAAGATGCATTGCTAATAAGACCCACAGATATCCAATTTGCTGACTTGTCTCAAGGCAGCTAAGAAGCCATAAAAATTGTCAAAAAGAGAAATATGCTTCAGTGACAGCCAAATGTGATATATACAATCAAGTAAATGCAAATAAACTTAGGGAAAAAACGTTGCCAGAAATCCAAGCCCATCATTATCATTGAAAAGAAATCTTCGATGTCTGGAGAATGTTAAGACACATGAATGGATGTATAAAAATCTCTCAATCATTCCTAGACCAGTGGAAGAGTCAAGTTTCTAGGATAATCCATTCTACTGGTGCCATGAACTTGCTTGCCAAATAAAACCAATTGTTGAGGTAGTGGTTGTTTATGAGAAACATGCCTATTTCCCATTAGCTGCGGGGCAGGGTTTCTTTGGGCATGATCACCCACCTGAATGAAGACTGGAGTAGCACATCCCAACCCAAATGCTCAGAGCCTGACTGAATATGAGACGGGGAAAGAGCTGCAGCAGCTGAACACACCCCAAGGAAGGGTCGCCTTCTGCTGAGTCCCCTGAGAAAGACCTGATCCTCCTTCCACTTCCAGGAAGGCAAAACTATTATAAGAAGCAAGGCAGGTTTCCAGGCTACTTGGGTGGGACTCCCATATGGAAAAATCCAATGAGTGAATCAATAGTGCTGACCTCTGTGGTTTTTAGATTGGCAGGCAGGAGAAAACGGGACAGGGAAGGGTTGACTAGAATGCAACCAGCACTTTAGACCAGGCTTCCCATTCTTCCATTCTAAAGACTCCTCCTCTGCCCTGAGATGGGTCACTACCTCAAGCCAGATGGAAAACAAACATAGCAGTGGGGAAGATGCCCAATGCATGGAAAATATGCACACAGATAATGTAAAAATAACACATAATACGTACATATACACACATACATTCACTGACTAAAAACACTTGTTTTTAGTCAGTGAAAAAAGTCCGTTCTTTGAAATATGCATATGAACCACACACTGGAATCTGTAGGGTTTTTTAATTATTGTGCTAGGCAGTTGAAAAAAAAGAAATAATTCCATATTTACTAACTTTTCAAAATGAGCATGTATAATTATATTTATTCTCGTTTCCAAGTTATTTAGAATAATTTTCTTTTGATTGACGGGCAATTTCAGAAATCCACTGATGAATCCTTATGCGTATGCTAGAAACCTTAACCTTTCCAAACAAGTTAGAATTGTTTTCTCAGGCATGATGCTTATAATTACCTGGTAGGCTGCAAGCCAGGTAAAATTAACCACGCATACTGCAATTCCAAAATGCTAGCAGCTCACATTAGTTCATTATTATTAATACTTATTTCACCTACTTTAAACATTTTGAAGCTTTCAGATTTCTGCTGCAATGAGATCAATGCCATGAAAGGCAGGCAGCCGACTTTAATGATAAAAGGTCACTTTAAAAGTCCTGTTTCTTTTTCCACAGCCTTAGTGAGATTTTGCACAGATGTCAGACATCCAACTACCATCTCCTGACTGCAGCAGTATCACTTAATTATGGGTATAGAAATACATTATTCTGTCAGTTAGCCACATTAGTCACTAATCTTTTTTAAAAAGGTTAACATGATATCACTGCTATCTCAATTTGCAGAGTATCAAACATTCTGTACAGCAATGAACTATATTTGACTTATGAAGTAGTATTTTAAAAGGCAATATAAAGTTTGCCATGTTAGAATTTCTATGCCATCTGCTAATTAGCATCAATCCTGCCTTTTTGGGCCTGTTAAGCAACTTCATTTCCAGATATGCTACTGTAGGTCTACAGTCCCTTATCCAGAAGTTTTATAGCCAGTGAGTTCAAGAATTCTGGCTTTGCTGAATTTTGGAAATTATGATGCATTTATTATGTTCTACATAATAGTCCCAAGGGGCCTGACTATACCCTATAATCAAACATATTAATATTTCTGCAGTAAGACTTATGAATATTTATACTATGAGGTATAAATAAAGATTTTCAGTTTAGGAAAAGCTTTACTGTCAAACGTGTTTTCTGCAACTGCATAAAAAGCACTTGTGGAAATTTTCAGAGTTTTTTGAATTAAGGATTTGTAGATAAGGGACTGTTATACTTCACATACAAATTTTGATGAAATGCCACTTGACAACATGAACCTTCTCAGGTACAGATACTATGTAATATAAATACATACAAGTATTTGTGGTATCCATAAATACCTTGGGCCATTTTTGGCTGACTGATATTAATAATGCTACCTTTCCAGGAGAACAGACCACTCAAAAAAAAAAAAAGTCAAGAAATTAGGCTCCTAGAAAGAATATCAAGGGGAAATGGGATTTTTATCAGAAAAATGAGTAAAGTAGCATTTTATCTTAATCTAACCCACTGTTTCTTAGCAGCACAGTGTAAAAACTAACATGAAAATTTCAAAGATATTTTAATAGAAGGATTGTTTGCTTTTTGTAGGGGAGGCTTGGATGGATGTAGCTAGCACCGAAAAATCAGAACACTGAATCTACGGTTTTGTCATTCATTTAAACAGGTCTGGCCTTCAATATGATAGGGTGTTTTGTAACTAAATATTAATCTGATTGGCAAGAAAACTATTTTCCAAGACAAGTGTCTGATATTCAGCACTGTTCCACTGCAAAACACTCGAGACATAATTACACTTTCTATGTTACTAACCTTTGTTGGCCTGTTGAAAAGGCAGGCTCCACCCCCTCTTTGTAAAAAATCTCTATACTCCAAAATGCTGCACTTTGAGAATTTTCGGGAATGGGATACCCTGAGGAAACAAAGACTCAATTATGTAAATAATTTACCAAAAGCAATCATCAGAGAAGAAAATTAAAACCATTGTATTAGAACAAAATGTTCACTCTGGATCCAGATTAACCTACACAAATTTTGACAAGGTACTTATGTTCAAATTGCCAAGTAATTATGTGTGGCAGAGTTTGCAAAGATAGAAAATCAAAGAAAATCACAGATTTGGGGGATAGGTTACAACCTCCTCAGTACTCAAGCCCTTTTGTGACCTAGCTTGAAAGAATTTTTGAAAAGCTCATTATAAAACCTCTTCATCTAGGCTGTATTTTAAAGTGTTTAAAGTGTATTTAAAGTGTTATGATATTTATTTGCTATGTCTCAGTAAAGGAAAGCAACTTTTTATCTCTGTCCTGAATAACAGCAGCTCATGCAACTTACTAGATTTTACATTGGAGGAGAGAGTTGTGAGGACCAATTTATTAAAAGCTATATAATGCAGGCTTTGACAATGCAATGATGGTAAACAAGGAAACCCTAAAGAGATATGTTAGACCACACATGTATATGGACATAAGTTTTTAGTGTGTACACACGAAAGTAAAAACAGAATTAGGCTAAGCTCCCATGAATAACAGCTCTTTATTCTCAATTTCAAATACTATTTGGGAATATTCATGATTGAGCAGGAATATAAAATGAGCCTCTCTGTGATGTACTTAATCAAATTAATAACGGCATGTCAGTGCACAGGAGAATGTTATATACACAGTCAAGGTGAAGCTGAATCACACACACACCTATTCCTTGGTAATATTTGTAAGAGTGCATGATTTGAGAGTGACAGGCCACTTTTTCTAGGGTGCAATCCAACAGTTTTATGTATCCTGATGTATGAGGGTAGTTTATGGAAGTAGATAAAGCCTGCCACTGTTGATAGTGCCCTCCTACAAGAACTATATAGAAATGTATACTTTAGAAAACGTATATTAGATAGTCAGTCCAAGAGCTCATTTAGAAATTGGGAGTTTAGAAGACATCTTCCTACAGAACCAATGTTAGAAACAGTGTTACCTTTCTACAGCAGTCTTCAAAAAAGCCTAGTTCAGCCATACATTACTAAACTATGGAACAATAGTAAGGGGACCATGGAAGCTAAAAGTTTTGAGTTTAAACTACATTTTAGAACTGTGTTCTAAAGTAGCAGGAATAATGGCTGACTGTGCAAACCCTCCTGCTCACTCTCCTCTTCTCCCCAGGAGCTGAACTGCTGGGAGGGTGTGGTGGAAGAATAAGGAGGGGCTCTGTACAAGTAGGTGAGGGTCTCTAGCAACCAGGGCTCAGAGGGATCAGAATAGGACCAGAAATGGCTGGTGTGTTGGGCAGGTATCTGGCATGGGCAAAGGAAGCAGGAGAGACACTGGGTGAGGAAACTTCTCCTATTACAAGAAGTGGGCAACGGCTTAGGGGGCCTGAGGGCAGTGGCTGCCATGGGGCAGGGGTCCCTGGGAAAGAGGGCAATGTTTGTAGAACTGGTTCACTGAGGCAATGGCAGCTCTGGGGCAAGCTGCTCTAATTCCCAAAGTATACACAAAAGAAAAGAAAAGCCAGGTGATGGAATGTTCAAATGTCTACCACTAAAAGACTACCTAATTTAGACACAATAAATCTGTCTTAATTTTTTAAAAAAGCTTTATTGATTATATAAGCGGTATAGTAAAATTTTTATTACTGTAAACATAGGTATTTATGAGTTCCTTAAAATGTAAATTGATGACTACATTGATTTTCACTGACTGCTTCAGGTAGGCAACCAGCTTTTATTCTAAGTGTACTAAAATATTAATGCCTCTACTAAACTTAGACACATCTAACGATGTTCTTCCTTTAAGGGTTAATAAGAAGTAGAAGTAGTTAATACGGTTTACTTTTATCACCAACCTTAAATAAAAAATTAAAACATGAAGTAAATTAGCCTTTTCAGTTTTAAAATATCAGACAATTAATTATTGAATTTATATTGTAATTATCTTAAAAGACTGGTACCTACTAGACCGTGGTCTCTAATTACATACAGCAATTTTAGCAAAAGGCATATATCAAATCCATGTAGGATGAAAATTTACCCTGTTTCCTCCATGATGCAGCCACCCCAGGATTCTGTGCAGTCACATTCTAGTCCAACGAAACAATAAAAGCAACAGAAAAAAAAAGGAAACAACAAAAGTCACATCTTTAATCTGCATTACAGCTCCTACAATAATTTTTTATTACCAATTCCATGTCAAATAGATATGGAGCGTGAAGTTCCATAGAACAAAATTTATTTCTTTTAAATCAGTATTTCCTTATCCTTTCCAGAAGTACAGGTCCCTTGCTAAAAAAAACAGCTGGCAAGAAATGCAATTGTGCTTCTCTTCATTTTTGTAACTCCTACAACTCAATTAGGTTCCCAGTTCCGATGTTTAGTGAAAAGCACCCTGTTCTAGAAACTGGTAAGCCCGAGTTGAGTCCAAGTTCTACCATAAGAGAGAGTCCCACAGGCTAGTGACTTAGCATCTCTCGGGTCTCGAGTTTCCACTTCTAAAATGGAACTGCATCTCTCGGCCTATCTCCCAGAGAGGCTCTGGGGTTTGCAGGAGATGGTGTGTCTGTGTGCTCTCTGTGAGCTGTGCAGTTCTCTGATACACAAACATAACAAATCATCATTGATGTTCTCTAACAGAGCGTGCTGTGAATTAAAGAAGAGAATTCAATTTCCCAGAGTACAAGTGAGAATCAGCCAGAGACTTGATCACTATGCCAAAATGTTTAGTAAAAGAGAGCAATCTGAAACAGAAGTGTACATAATCGCTCAAATAGCAATCATAAACTTAACTTACATACCAGAGACTGACAGACTGATATTGAGATGAGCTCTTCTCTTCATTAGTTTTCTCCTATTCTCTTTTCTATCATCAATAAAGATATTTTTAAAGAAAGACTTCCAAATGGATTTTTAAAACAAACTTTAGAACCCATGTAATAGCTACCTAAACAAACACTTCACAGAGGAATAAAGAATTTTAGGAGGGAAGGAACTACTGCAGGCATTAGGCATGAATTCTATTTCTCACCCTACTACACCATCCAACTCAATAACATCTCCCAGCCGACTCTATCCCCAGTCTCTTCTAGATTCCAGGATGTCCAAAACAAGTGCATAAACCTAGTCATACTCTATGCCAGCGGGTGAAACTCTAAAACACCTCTTTTAGTGTGTGCTGGGTGTTTCCTTGGGAAAGCAAATACTTTGAGCAAGATAATAAATGAAAGTTTGTGGGGATTTGTAAAATGCTACCAGACACTTGTGATGGCTTTGTTACTCGATGACTTAATATATCCATCAAGGGAATCAAGAACCCTGTGGATATATATTTTATTTCAATTTTCCATAATATTATGCATTAGTGACAAAAAAGTATAAAATGTAGGATGATATTAAGGTAAACTTTGTCTTTTTCTTCTTTAGTAAGGTTGGGGTACAAAGAGAGACCTTTATTCCTAGTGCCTCACATTTTCACACAGGGAAGGGGACTTCCACTTAATTTCTAGTTAAGTGAATAATATGAGCGAACACATTGGTCTCTCTCTTGAGTGATCAGATGTTTCTGGGTCTTAGGCACTCAACTATAAAAATTCACTGAAAATGTATATTTTACCACCATGTTGGTATAAAGGGAATATAATCCAGATTTGATTTTAGTCTGATTTTAAAAGCAATTAAAATTTTTCATGGACCCCTAAAATTACTGTGAGCTCTAGACATTTTGCCCACTAGATAAACCAGCCCTGTTTTTCCATCTACCTCTCATCTGATTAATGAAAAATGTGACAGGTAACAGCCTTTGGTCATGTTTTTTTACTGCACGGGATCTGTGGCCCTGTTTGTACTCCCTGTAGGACGTGTCTGCCCACTAGAGGACAATCCTATCCTCTACCACTTGTCCCATAGCTTAAAAGGCCCTGGGGGAGGGACTTCCTGTAGGGGAGCCTCCTTCGCCAACTCTTCTCATGGGACTGGGTGGGTATGTCTAATTAGAACTTAAATATGGACTCCTTTTTGACTCTAGATCTAAGCTATTTCCCAAGGCAACTGTCATATTACTAACCTCATGATGGAACCTCATCTAGCATCTTGTGTCTATCCTCAACTGTTAGAACCCAGAGGGTGACTATTCCCACCCCCAATCCCAACATTACGCAGTGTGAGAAAGAGCTGACTCACTCCCTGAGAAACTGGGTCTGATTTTATGGATTTTGAAAGGGGAAATTTCTACAACCCAAAGAGATTAAGAATTATCTCAAGTTGCTCATTTTGTAAAATTTTTTAGAGGAAGGAGATATACTATAATTAAACTACAATGATTTGAATGAAAAATATTTATTTATTGACTGGACATGCATTATACAGACAGAATGGCACATGAAAGTGAGAAAGAAGGTCAATGTACATACTTGGCTTTCTGCTAGAAGGTTCCCATTGGATTCCAAGGTTTTGAGCCAGGCTCTGCGATAATACTTGTGCCACTGCCATTGGAAGACCATACTGTTTTTCAGAGTTGAAAGTGTGTGGGAAACATTTGAGAGAGTGCACAAAGCTAGTTATTATTTCTTAATTGTTACCACATATCACCTCAGTTCCCTAAGTACAGCCTCACGGCATCTAAATATGGAATATACTCCTCATCACTTCCTCCTTGCAAATGGGCCCAAGAAGCAGAAAGCCCCTCTTACTATGTGGTGTCTCTCAGAACTTGAAGCTCTCACATGGAAACATAAAATACAAGTCACAAAAGGCTGTGCTCCAATTTAACTCACACCAAGCCAAGAATAAATTCAACTTACTACAAATATGTCAAGTGAGGTCCCCACTAAATGACGGTTATTGGGATAAACTAGCATAACATATTCCAGGATTGACCAGGGTTTAGATATAATTCATTAGGCTTTGGGGTGCTGTTGCCACCTAAAAATTTCCTTATAAAAATGAAGGTATTAAAACTGAAACTATGAGATCAAGGAAATATTTGTTCGAATTCATTCTACGGATAGGTAGATAGAAGGCATAAAGACGAAAAAATATACAGAGGGAGAAAAAGAGAAGATACAGTACTGATATCATAAGCCCTTTATTTAAATGACTTAAATCTAACATGGGCAGAAGAACATTATAACTAAAAAAAAAAGTTATAAGGGAAGGATTAATAAGCTTATAAAAACTTAACATCTTATCTACAGAGCCTAAAAATCTCTGGGCCAATCTTCAGCTTACATTTGCCTGATAAATATGGAAAACTATCATTATAATAACCAAAGATAGCATTATGAATCCAAAGGACCATTTTGGGTTCTATTTATTAATAATAGAAGCCACTCATGCTACATAATCAATGTCATCATTCTAAACACACATGAGAAGAAATGTAAACTGGTCCATGGGGAAGAAAGAGAACAGATGCCAAGATAAAGCTCTACTTTAAGAAAATGATAAAACTTACCTCATTCACACCAACTCCTCTTGTGCGAGAACAGACACCTCCGAAGTAACTCAGACTGCTTCTCTTATAGTGGAATGTCACCCGCCTTCAGAAAAAGAAGTGCTGTTAGAAAACCAATGTAGTGACCATCAAATAAACTCTCCCAAAACAAGTCTACTCTCCTACACTGAACACTCCAGAACCATCTTCCTTCAGGAAATCAAAACCTGTATTTTAAATAACTTTAAATTTATGTTGTCCTAATTACCTTTAAATTTATGTTATGTTAAATAATTTCAGTTGAGCAAGCATTAACTGAGTACCTAGTAAGCATCATGTACTGGCATAGATAAACAGACCACAATCCTTGACTTTTTTCTAGTAGAGAATATCCAGTAGTTATACAAAATATTGTTGATTATTATAAATTGCTGATTAAAGACTGAAAGAAAAGAAAGTAAAGGTTAAAGGTAGAAGGAAAGGAAGGGGTACTTTGGTTGGTTTGATTCCAGGACAGAACCTTGGAAGACTGTCTGAAAAGAGTTTTGCCATGAGAGGGGTAAAGAACTGCTTATTATATTAAAAAGAAAGTATGGAACTCTTCTTTCTTAGTGATAGAAACTCAATTTTATTCAATGTTTCACCTAAAAAAAACTTCACTTCCTAGCTTCTCTTGCAGCTAGGTATGGCCATGTGACTACAATCTACCAAATGACATGTTGGTGAAATTGACGTGTGCAAGCTATCGGGAAATCTGCTTTACAGGAATTGACTTGGCTAAAAGGAGTGCCCTTTTGCCCTTCTCCCTGCCTGTCATTCCTGTTGCCTGTCATGAAGGCTGGAGCACCAGCAGCCTTCTTGGATCATGAGTTGACCTTGAGGATGGCAGTTATACGTTCGAAAGGTAGATCTGATAGCTACAGAATCACCAGCATCCTAGCACTGGACATCCTATCTCTATGCTTCTTATGTAACAGACAGGGCAATCCACAGCAATCTTGTTCAAGTCACTATTTTCTGGTATATAACTTAGCTTGACACAATAAAGGGATAAAGATAAATGTCAAAGCAAAGACTACAATAAAATCTTAGACAGGTACATACGAGATGAGGTGCACAGCATCAGCGTGCTGCTTGATACGCTGCCGGTATTTGGAGAATTCATGGAGCATCTGCACAGGATTGGTAGTGATGTCAATATGATCCTTCTCAGTCCAGGTCTCGACAGCCACCAGGACAACCCTGGTGTTGAGCTGCTCCTTGTAAATCTGAGGGTATACAACAGGACAGGTGCAGGAGGAAAACACTGGGTCAAACATGCACGATCAGTGAGTCAGAGTCAGTGGAAGGACAGGAAGGGGAAGGTGAGAGGAGAACATGGGTCACAATTAGCTCATCATAGAGAATCTTCTCTTCCTTTTTCTTTTCCAAGAGCAGAAAAGAAAGAAAGAAAGAATAATCACAATCCTGTCTCATGTCACCAACTCTCCTATAAGGTTATTTCAATCCCAGATCAACAAATTTAGTGACCTGGCATCTCACTAAGGGACTAGATAGCAGGAATGTTAAGATTCTAAAGTCAGGACATAAATTGAAAACAGGGTTCAGTAAAATCACCCTTCCAGACCTCACAGAGGGTAACAGGTTGGACCTGCTATGCTGGCTCTGAGTAAGTAACCACTTATTCCTGCAGTACTGGAACAGGTCACTAAATCCCAGACAAGTGCCAATCTGGCTTGCTTGCCTTCAGATTTCAAGTTCTACGGAAAGTAAAATAACACTGAAAGACAGAGAGAATTATGGATCCCAGGCCAAAAAAGATTTTGGCCATCTCACCGTTGCCACAGGGTGGCATCATTCACAATATTTAAATTACTACCTTTCTGTGGTCTTTCTCTACTTTTTGCCCAGTAGCTAAATAATTCACATAATTAAGCAACTTTAATGAATGCTGTCATTTTGTCCAATTTTCAAACTATTTAAGAAAACAATGGATAATCTTGGAACACATTGAAGAAGGAGGATATCATTATGCCGAAATCAAATTGAAGCTCTAATGATTTCACAACAAAAGGAAGTTAAGTGTAATGTCTTTTAAAATCAGTGGTCAGCTTCAGAACCTTATATGGTAACCCAAAATAAAATTTACACTTTGCAAGATGTAATTCTATTTAAACCTACTGAAATGACTAATACAGAGATGCTACGAAGAAAACAGCTTTTGCAGGGGAAAGATGTGTTGAAGATTCTCCTTTCCATATTCACTTATAATTTTCCTCTGAGAAAATTGATAAGAGCTGATATTAAAGAAAACTAGTAAACCATCTATGAAAACTGGCTCTCAGAGGTTTGATCCTACTTCTATACAATAAAATCTATGGATATCTACTTATATTATCCTTTTGCTAAGCTGGGCCTACCAGGCACATAACATACATTATGAATATTTACATGATCACTGGTTTTTGGACTGTTTAAAAGGCAGAAAAGAAGGCATCCCTTGATATCTGGCAATTTATAGCAAGTTTTTTTTCCCAGTTAAGATAAAATATATAATGAATACCACAGAAAACTGTATTTAGCTGAAGAAAACATCACTTACACTAGAATATATAAAGTAGTATACTATATTTAATTTATGACTAGTCAAATTGTATTATTTATTGCTACATAATCCATAATATTCATATCTATGGAGTTCCTACCTAAGGCATGAAAAAGGATGAAAATCCTTACCATCATTCCCTGTAACTTACAAAATACAGGGGGGAACATATTGATATGAAAGATTTGTAGATTTAGAAGTCTTTGTAAAGAGATATATATTACATTGTTTCAAATTAGTTTTAATTTGGGACTGACTTATATACTACTTAATTTTTTCATCTAGAAATAAGTCTGAAACATTCCACTAATGGGAAAACTAAGGATATAAATTTGTTTCCTTTTAAACAATTTTTTTGTATTACTTATATTCTCCAAACATACTCTGCCTCAATCTATTGGTTTTTCTCTGCTAACATCAAACATTTTTAAAAAGATCAACCAGTTGTTAACAAAGTCCCATTTGCCAAGCATAATGTCTACTCTTTTTGGTAGTTAATGTTCTCCATTGTTTTTGTCCTCCCTAGACCCTGGTGATGGTAAGGTCTAGACATCACTTAGAAGCAACAATGATGCATCTTTGGGATTCTGAGGGTAAGTCAACAGTCCTCTAAAACTCTGAGAGCACTACTCTCTGTAAAGCAGAATACCCTATAATTTCTTAGCCAGATGAGCTTAAGGATCACATTTGTACTTTTGCTCAAGATATAATTAGAGTAACAAGTAAGCAAATAGAGATAGAGATATAAACCATTCCATCTTGGTAAAAATAGGTTCAAGAAAACCAGGATACTTACAGAATCCACAAGGTTGACCACAGACTTTGCAAAGTTGTTGGTATGTGCATGAGAAGAGCGATGCTTCTTATACTGGGAGGATAAAAAGATATACCAGTCACCGCCAAATCATAATTTAATGGTAAATTTCAAAATTCTGTAAAAGCAGAAGTCTCACAGCAATAGTAGATATGAAGATTAAAAATACAGAATTTAGTAGAATTTAGTTTGTGCCATATTGGAAATGGTGGTGTTCTTATCTTACTTCTTTGTTAGGCAGCAAAATTCAGACTATCTAAAACACCCACAGCGTTCTGGCTAATGGAAAGGGCCTTTAGAAATCTATGTGAGAAGCTGTACACTTGAGAAGTAAGTTTTTAATTTAGTCTTAATGTCTTTTGTTTTCACTGAAATGACATTTTGCAGCTTATACCAAAGGCTTAGGCCAAAAAAATGTAGTCCCAACTAGACACTTTCCTCATGTTAAACTCAAGGCCATCAAGAAAATTTCTTAGGCAAGCACTTTAGATACTATCCATAATATGGAAAGCATTTGTCATGCATTTAGTACGTCCCTTGGGAGGAATGCCTCCTCCACACGAAGCCTTTTGCTTTCGACTGCTTAAAGTCAGAGCAAAGAGGATACAAAACGTAAATATGAAATGTGCTGGTAGTTTATGATTGTTTATGATTATTTAAGAATATAAAGTAAAGTAAATTAATACAATACTTCTATAATAACATGTGGAGGGCTATGTTTTTAGCAAGGAGTAGTATACTTTGCTCAATATGTCTTTAAGAGGACACCTGAAACCTGAAGTCTACCTCAGGAAGATCCTGCCTTCTACTGGTCCACGAGGCTATCGTTATCTTTACAACTCTGAGCAAAAAGAAACTACTGACTTGCACCACAAGTCTTTGAAATTTGTCTTCAATTATAATTACTGAAATAATTTCATGAAGATTAAAAATAGTCCACATTGGAAAATCATGATATTCTTTTTTTCTCCTTTGTCCACTTTCCCCCTATAAATTTGTCAGACCCCCTTCATTTCATTCTCTCTGTCTCCCATGACTATGTTTTTTAAACAAAGAATGTATGTCTCAATGCTTACATATCTGATGTTTATTTTTTATAACACTGAGAACACTGATGACCCATGATAACAGTGCAATAAATTGATAATATTGTGCTCTATTAGTAGCATTCATTAATTCATAACTATTGGTATAACATTACTGTTACTGTTCATGTTATTACAACCACTGTGCATCATAATCTGACCTAAACCATCTTTATGCGTCCTTTTAAAGTAAACTAATATGTGCATATAACTGGGTCATAAACCATTGTATTAATCTAAAATTTTTCACACATTTTAACAGGTTTTATAACCTTAGCATAAAGAAGTTTCTACAAATAGCTCAGCATTTTAAGTTGCCTAGCAAAATTCCACAAGCTCAAAACTTTCGAAGATATCTTTAAGAGTATAAGCAAAAGCCTTAACATTAAGTTCCTTTGGGGTGATGAAAATGTTACGGAATTAGATAGAGGTAATAATAGTTGTACAACATTGTGAAGGTACTAAAAACCACTGAATTGTAGACTTAAAAAGACAGGAAAATATTAGCTGATACCTACTCTAATACAGTGGTGTTACACACCTATTAAGATAAATTTTATTTTGCTTCTGAATATTAATTTGTCCTTTTTTGGAGACTTCTTTTTATAGCATAATGATCACAGAAAACATGACATACAAGTATAAAAAAATAAAATAAAGCCTTTTTAAAATCTATCAAAATGTGATGTGTTTCATTTATTTCTTATTTGTAATTTTCGAGCCTCTGACTTTCTTTGTAGAAGGATGATTCTGCCTGCTGTGTGGTGAGCGAATTAGAGAGGGTCAAGAATGGAAGCAGAGATGTTTACAGGGAAACTATTGCAAAAGTCCAGGTAAGAGAGACTGGATAACAGTAGAGAGAAATGGGTGGATTCAAGAAAAATGAGGTAGAGCTCTAAGACTTGCTGATGTAGAGGAATGGAAGGTGAGGAAAGAGAAGAATAAAAGATGACTCCTTGGTTTTGACCTTGAATAGATGTGGGATGGTGATGCCATTTAAAATAATGAGAAATACTAGGGGAAGAGAAGCTTAGAACTAAGAGTTCTGATTTAGAAATGTCAAATGTGAGATGCCTACGGAGTAGAGATGTCAAGTAGACAGCTGGATATATGAGTATGGAACTCAGAAGGCTAGAGCTACAAAGCAGGGAGTAATGAATTTACTGTCAAGATACTATTTAAAGACTTGAGACTGGAAGCTGTCACTTAGGGAGAGAGTATAGAAAGCAAAGAGAGCCCTGACCCAAGCCACAGGGCACTCCCATAATTCTAGAGGTCAGATGTAAAAAACTTACATGAAATGGCCTGTGAGGTTAAAGAGCTATTATGTCACAGAAGCTGACAGATAAAGAAAATATTTTAAAAAGAGAGTAATCAACTGTGTCCAACGTTGTTAAAAGAGTAAGACAAGGACAGAACAGTGACCACTAGATTTGTTAACTTGAAGTGCCATTTCATTGAGCACCTAGGATATACTAGGAACTAAGATAAATGTCTCTCCTATAACAAATATTTGCTCCTCATAACTCTATAATGTGGGTTTTATTATCTCCAAATAACTTATCCAAGATTACACAGCTGGAATTCAAAGCTTACTCTGGATTGAGAGAGGAGATAAATTTGTTCAGTTAACAATTCTTATTAGTATACGTATATTCCTAACAAATCATGATTATTGATGGGAACTCATAATTTGTTACGTGTATATAAAAATGTAGCGGTTTGTATTAATTAGGTGTCATCTCACCCCAGTTAGGATGGCTATTAACAAAAACACAAAAAAATAACAAGTGCCTGAGAGGATACAGAGAAAAAAGAATTCTTCTATGCTGTTGGTGGGAATGTAAACTAGTACACACACTATGGAAGAGCAGTAAGTTTCCTCAAAAAGCCACAGATAGAATTACCATATGATCCAGCAATCCTATTACTGGGCATTTATCCAAAGGAAAAGAAATCAATATATTGAAGAGACACCTGCACCCCCATGTTTACTGCAGCACTATTCACAATAGCCAAGATATGAAATCTACCTAGGTGTACAATAACAGATGAAGAGATAAAGAAAATGTGGTATACATACATACACAATGGTATATTATTTGACCATAAAAAAGAATGAAATCCTGTTTTTCGTGGCAACATAGATGGAAATTGAGGACATTATATTAAGTGAAATAAGCCATGAACAGGAAGATAAACGCCACATGTTCTCACTCAAAAGTAGAAGCTAAAAAAGAAAGTTGACTTCGCAGAAGTAAAAAGTATAACAGGGGATATTGGAGACTAGGAAGAGTAGGGAGAAGGTAGGGAGAAGGAGTGATTTGTTAAAGGATACAAAATTACAGCTAGACAGGAGGAATCAGTTCTAGTGTTCTATAGCACTGTAGGATGACTGTAGTTAACAATAATGTATGGTTTCAAATAGAAGGATATTGAATGTTCACAATATAAAGACATGATAATTGTTTGAGAGGATGGATATTACCCTGGTCTGATGATCACTGTACATTATATGTATTGCAACATCTTTATGTACCCCATGAATATGTACACTTATTGTGTGTCCATTAAAAATTTTTAAAGCGGTGGTTTTTAAGTAAGGAAAACCAAATGAGGTTTAAGTTGAAAAACTTCAAATTATAATCCCATATGTACCCTTATTGACTCATACTTAATGTAGCAACAATGTAAGCAAAACATTTGTTTTTCATGTACCTTAAAATATCTCAACCAATTTTCTATTAGAATAAGGTTTTTAACGTTTGTTTTTGGCTTATGTGGCTCAAAGAAATGTTTACAGAACATCTTATTAAGGATATAATTGGCTTGCAAATTAGGTTCTGCCAGCCAGGTACTAAAAGCTTTCCACCAAATTGAGGGATTTTTCCTTTCTAATTGAAAGCCACTGATAATGTGATGCCTATTCAAAATAACATATCCGCATTTGTTCAGGCAGCCAGTAATAGGCTACCCTGAATTAAAGGGGTAAGCTTGAATGCAAATGTAGGCAAAATGTTTCCATTTACTGCATGAATGAGAACTAATTTTGTATATAAAGAAAAATATGCCATCTCCATTTATGATAAAACTTACTTTACATTTTCTGATCACTAAAAAGAATTTACATTTAAACTGGAAAATTTGCTTTCCCTTCCTGAACAAATGCAACCCTTAAGAAATTTGCCTATTGAAAAAAAATTAAGATTAGAATATGATTATCAGCCCCAAGGTGACAGTTATCAAAATAACTATGCTGAATCATATATTTAATAGTATAAAGATTATAAAATGATTACTCTCGGTGGGACAATTACTCCAAAGCCAGCAGAAAGTCTCCAAATATTAAAAAATAAATGTATTAATTATTCTAGTTCAGTTTGACTTTCAACACATGAATTTAAGTACTTTGATCCAAGTTCTGGTTTACTATTTTTTTATGGCAATCAAATTCAAAAACTTATCTTCACATCATACAAAGCATACCTCAAAAAAGGAATTTTCTCAATTCTCAAAAGAAGAAAAATTCTTATAGAATGACATACGTATTTGGGAATATTATACACTAGAATGTAACCTGGTCTTCAAGCAAAAGAAATACGAGGGCTGTCCAGAAAGTATCCAGCCATGTAACCGTTCTCATTGTATTAACAATGGCTGGATACTTTCCGGACAGCCCTCGCATATTTAATTCTATTAGCCCATAAATAATATTTCTTTAAATAGTAGAAATCTTCTTAGATAATTTCTTTCTATTTTAGACATGATTTCTACCCAACAATAAAAGCTTTCAATTTTTTTTTTCTTTCTTAACATGTATTCCCTCCAAATTTATCAGTACAAATTACAATTCTTTTCTTCTGGTTTCAGAAACAGATGAACATATCATGCCTACTTCTCATCCATTTTAATAATAATAAGAAGAAAATTATCAAGATTTCCCAATAAAAGATTTGATAGCCTGAATAAGGTAACTTTATTATAAAATATATGGTATAATGTAAAGAAATTTTCCATATATAAATAATACATTAAGAAGGGTGCTATTTTATTATTCATAAGATTATTTTAAAAGCTTGAAAAATAAATTCAAAAATATGATGTTTAAAAAATTATCAAGTTTCCCATTTTGCACAGTTACTGAGATCTGCTCTCTGAAAGCTTCATGCTCCTTCCTGATACAGTATGGTGGAACAAGAGATTTAGAATTGCAAGTAATGGTTTGGGAACTGATTCTATCAATTACCAGCCATTTGGGAATGCACTTTGTACATTTACAGATATTGTCTATATATCTTAATTATTATTTCCATTACTATAAAAGTATTTATATAATGGATGTTGAGAAAAGGTTAGGCTTCAAAAGCCATAATTTTGCAACATGCCACAATGCTCAGGATTGAGAAGTAGCTTGAAAACATTTCAATTTTCCAATCAACAAAAATAATTCAGATGAAAAATTATATTGGGGTTTTAAGCAAATTAATGTCCTCCAGAAAGTCATATTTTAGCCTTCATTGTCTAAAATGACTGCCTACACATTTGGTTTTTCTTCTCACCAGAAAGGACCTCTCCTAAATTATATGTAATTCTGATAAATTCTGCTTCTTACTAATGTATCTCAAACAATGTATTTAAAGGGTACTGGCACAGAAAATAAATCTTCATACAAAGTAAGAAGTGTTCTATTGAAAAACTTTATATTCAACATAATTGAACTGATAGTTACTCAAAAACATCCATTAAGGTAGAAACTCAACAGTTTAAATATAAATTAAGTCACCATTTTTTACAATGTATGGTTCCAGAGCCTTCTCAGAGTAGCATTTCTGCTGATTAGAATTTCACACAGTCATTTTAGCATGAAACACAACCTTATCATATAGTCTACTAATTTTGGTTTCATTAAAGTAAAACAAGGACTTCAAAGATACTTGCAAGGCAATCTCAATTTTTTACCCATCTTTTACAAGTTTGTCAGCCATATCTGACTTTTAAGTATGTTTTAAGAGTGTCTCATCTTTATAGTTTTTCCAGAAATGTAACTTTGTTTTCATTAAAAACAATTACTCTTTGTCTTGTTATATGCAGTTTTTAAAATTCAATTACATAACTACAATAAAAATGACAACTGGCCTAAACAGTCCAGGAGTGTGGCAGAGGTTGCTGGTGCCAGCTCCCACCAGCTCACAAGAGCCAACTAGCCACATTCTCTCCCTGCTCATTCAGTGATCTCACTTTGATAGCTCGAAATCAGCTATGGTGGGAGTATTTACACCACGGATGCCAGCAAAAATTATAAACCAAGAGAGCTAGATGTTAGAGTATACCAGCACACCACTAATATTGGGTGTACTAGCATATAACCCACTGACCAAGACTCTTGTAGGCTTCACCCAAGACATTTTACAAACAAAATGGTTAAGTAGAGTATAGTTAACAGAGTTTCTAGTTTGTCTTCAAGAAACGCCAATGGGGAGCAATGATTGCTCTTCATATTTCTTTTTAAGTGTTACTGAAATGACATATTCAATCACATTTTACTTTCATAGAAGTAACACGAGAGTATTCATCTTTCTAATATTTAAAGAAGATAAATAATCAGATAACCTCTTTAAATAAATTGTTATATATTTATTTTCTATATCTACCATAAATCATAATAATCAGTCAGAAAAAAATAACATATTAGCAGAACAAAGGCATATAATAAAATTAGAAAGCAGTGACCAAATACAGAGATGAAGAAAGGTAGAGAATAAGAATTTTAAATGAAGACAAGTGAAAGATGACAAACAGCTAAATCCATTAATTATAATTATTATTAAACATAGGGAAAGTTTAGAATTGTGAAAAGTCTGTAAAACCCAGTGTCTCCAAATACCAAGAAATAAATCAACTGACCTATTATCTCTAAATATATTGGCTTTAATAAATAACAAATAATGATTAAATATAAAGTGAAATGCATTCTTTCTTAAGTAAGGTATTGGATCTAAAACCCATTGACTCTATATTCTTACCGTCTTGTGATCATTAACAATCATAAGTTCCAAATACTTCATTTCTTCAAATACACCACGAGATGGCTATGAAAAATAAAAATATGTGGTCAGAATGATGATTGACATACAAGATCTCTAATGCTCACTGTTAATCTGTAGATCAACTTTGAATTTCAGAACTCTTTGCTGCCTACTTTATAAACACCTTAGAAGAAACTTGGTAGGGAAATCAAAAAAAGTGATCACAAAATGTGCATAAACATTCAAGTATTCCAAAAAAACTGTATTTAATTATTATTAAAGTACTCATCAAGATAGAGAACAGGCCATGCTGTTTTTGTATGTAAAAATATTCTAGAGAAATATTTACAGAGTAATTCTGTTAAATAAATTCCAATTTCTTTCACATTAAAATGTGATAAAAATATTCATATTTACAAAAAATTTCAATTAAAATCTACATAAAACTCATTTAAATAAGAACAGCATAAACTATAATTAATTCCGGTATATCTGAAACAGGTGTAATCAAATAGAAACATTGACTCACTGAAGTGAAATTCTAAAAATAATGTACCAATTCTTAACCACACAATTCAAATGAACCAGCATTACCAATTATTACATCCTAAAGTCTTCTAAATTTTAATTACTACTAGATAATCCTTTAAGAGTATTTTAGCCCTCATTTGGACTTTTACTTATTTTTAACAGTTGGAAAACTAATAATGGTGGCTCTTCTTCACATACATAGTCATTGAAAAGTTTATATTTGATAGAGGTGTACTGTAGTGAAAGAACAGCAGCCTATATAAAACTTATTATTACCAAGCACATCTTCCAGAGTAAGCAAAAAGAGATCTGAAAGTATCCCCCCACCAAAAATGTATCCACAATCACCATAATATGAAGCTCATAATAGAGAGGATGATTTAACCTGGACCTAAATTTTTTATGGTTGGTAGCCTAATTTTTCCACACACAAAAAAAAATACATTCAGCAAAACATTATCTAAAATGTGTAGTTTCTACCATAATTACTCATTAAGTTATCTAGTAAATTACTATGTCATCCATAAGCTGTGGAATTAATTCTGAGTTACACAGCATTCACCATGTAATTATTAAACAGTCCCCATCATTACAGCTTCTTAATCTATTATGAAAAAGACTAGAAACATACTTTCAGTTACAAAGCCCCTATACATTTATCAATACGTGGGAGGTATATCACAGTAGTTGATTATATAATTACAAGATTTTGATTTAGTAACTGTCATATCATTATGGTAAAATAAATTCATTCCCTTCTGAAAACTACATCTAGCTTCAAAGTTTTGTGTAACAAAGTTGTTAAATTGAAAGAAATAAAAATAAGCATGATTAGCCAACAATTCAAAACCTAACTCCTCTCCCTACTTTTTTTTTTTGTTTTTGTTAACAGAAACATTTTATATGATATTATATAAGCCATACAGGGAAAAAAGGCCTGCTGTACTTCAAATAGAAAAAAAATGCACTGCAATTTTCACAAGAAAACATTTTGAAAATAGAGCTAAGACAATACACTCTTTATATGACATCAGAGTTCTTTAGTTTAAATCACTAACAGAGAGAGATGAATAAAAAGCAGTGTATTGATGAGGTTGGAGGTCAAATCATGGGGTTTTTCTATTTTTAAGCAAAAGTCCCCCAAATGTAAACTGTTTTGGGTATACTCAGATACAGTGTGATGACAGGCACCCAACTCAACTGAGTAAAACAGCCCCACCTAAAGCGCAAGGGGACACTCACATTCACTGCTCTCTTCCTTCTTTTCAACCACTGTAATTCAGACAGCAATGGCCACTGCTCACTGCCTTCCATAGCTGTGTAAAAGACAATGAACACCAAAATTTACGCTTGACTGTATTTCAGTGGGAGTATGTTTTTAAAATATTCTGTGAAGGAATAGTGGCATTAATGATATGTGTCATCTTAACATCAAGATAAATGAAGACAAAAACAAAAAGTACACTATTTAAACACTTCACACTCTCATGGTCATAAAGATAGTTCAAACATGTACTTTTCTTCCGAACATGATGAAAACATAAAGAGCTATTCAAGATTTATTAGAGGATACATATTTGACCTGCAACCACCTGACAATATCTGAAAATATGAGAGAATTCCACTATGTTTAATTCATTTTAGAATGAAAAATAATGTATGGCACAAGCTTTTGCATAAATTATTCAAGACTTTTGACATTAATATACAGAAACAACATCATATACCCCAACAATCCCTAAGAAGCTTTTGCCAATATTAGCCTGCTTACGATGCCCAGCAGAGCAGAGGAAGGAGGCCATCCAAGTTGGCTAAGGAGCAGCAAACTGCCAGGACAATTTAAGGAGAACCTCACTATAAATCACTCTACTAAATCTGGCCACCGTCTCTGGTTCCCAAGGCAGCTTTACTATTGGGCTTCAAGTTTTGGTCTTTCCATCAGAAATGATTCTCCATGCCTCGTTATGTGACAGCCACAGTTCACTGCAATGCCCACCCACACTGCTCACCCCAATCTCAGACCAATTCCACTTCCCAACAGCTTGCATGTCAACCAAGTTCCACAAGTTACAGCTCCCACTACATAAAATACAATAGCCATTTTAATTAAAACATACTGAGATTCTTCACTTGCTTAGAATATTGTCCCGCCAAGGTTTTCTGGATTATATGTGGTCGACCTGTGTTTTTCTGAAACAAAAACAATTGTAGGAAATCAGAAAGCAAGATGTGAACAAGCCTCTATGAAATAGTATTAGAGCTTTCTCTAATGTCCATCCTAAAATGGACATATTTATGTGTTAATCTTTTAGCTATCAAAAGTGAAAATATGTCTTACAGAAATTTTAAGTTTAAATAAGAGAGCATCATCCAATGGTCTCAGTTTAGACAAAAGCATAGTTTTATTAGCTACTCTTAAACCTTAGCTTTCTTCAAAGCCATGAATTGGAAATTCACAAAGAAAGAAACACAATAGGTCAATAAACAATTGAAAAAATGCTAAACACTTTTAATGGTCCTTCAAAATGCAAATTTTTAAAAATGAAACACCAATTTTGCCATCAGATTGGCAAAGGTTTAAAAATTATGATATCCACAGTTCATTACAGTTGCAAGGCAAAAAGCACTCTTGTGTTGCTGGTGGGAGGAAATTGGTAGCCTAGTTTGAGAGAGAAGTTTAGCAACACCTATCAACAACCTTGAAAATATTCATATCCTTTGCCCTAGAAATTATACTTTTAGGAATGTCTTGTTACCATTACCATTATACTATTAGCCTCCATCACTGAGTGCGCAGTATGTGCCAGGCACTGTTAATGTGTATTTTATCCAAGTTATTCCTCACAAAAACCCCATATGGTTCATTTTTACCTTTATTTTACAATTAAAGATATTGAGGCTCAGAGAGATACATTATTGTCTTAAAATGATATCATAAGATAATGACACAATTTATTTTAAAAATATTGTAATATATCTCTGAAAACTGGAAGAACATACATACATACACTTAAAGGTAAAGAGAAGTTATCTTTGGAGGATAGGATAACAGATAATTTTTAGTTAAGTATTTTGCTTTTGTTTATTTTGCTTTTCTAAATTTCCTATAATGTACTATGGGTTTTATAATCAGAAAACTAGTTATAAAAAAGAACCTTCTTAATAGATTACATAAAAGACATAATAAGAGCTTTGCTATTCATTTATTATTTGAGAGATAACATGAATTCTCATTAGAAATATCCTACCAATATTACTTGACTTATTGCAAAGCATACTAAAATTAATAATAAAGATCAAGAAAATCTAAATTTGATTACAATAAGCACTTAATTCCAGTAACAGGTGAAAAGACACCTAGAGTAATGAAAGTCAGAACTGGATTAGCAATACAATTTTAAAACGGTTTCAAGCACTGCTTCTTTCCTTCTACCCATGGTGAGGATGGGGACAAATCATTACATGAACAAAAGCAGGCAGCAGGAAGGCAGGCAAAAAAAAGCAGACAATTAGCATCTGACAATCAGCCCCTGAACAATATGATCACAGGAAAATAATGCAAACCTGCAAAACCAATGCTTTAAACATTATGATAAGGTTATATTTATAAATCTTTTTGACAGTTTAAGAGACATTGTCACAAACATTTATTAATTTCATCAAATCTGAAAAATTGCCCTAATAGGGATGCATTAAAAATTATCTCCTCTTATACATTTAAAAAACTCTAAGGCTTAGAGAGTTATTATTTTGGTTTCTGCGTTTTTTGTTTTTTGCCTGGCATGTGCCACTTAAACCGCAAAACTCACGGTACCATTCTATTAATAAGTTTGAAATAAGGTAAGTTGGACCAATGCACTTTGAAATCTGTATTTATTTTCTCTTTCCTGCTCAAAGGCAAACATGCTGGAAGAGTAAAACACCATCGGGAAAGGGATGTCATAGGCTCACCTCTTCATGAATCAGCTCCAGCGGCTCTATCATGTACACAAAGTTATTATCTTCAAACATACCACTAGAACAAAAGAAACCGCACAAGGAGAGAATTTAAAAATATAGCAAACAGCAAGAAATAGCTAGTGAGCTTCATTACTGCGCCTTTAAAATAAGAGTGTATCCGAACAATCCCTTTATAATGCCCTCAATCTAATCCGCATGTATGTGTGGAATCCCACTGTGGCCCCAGCGCTCTGCCAAACAGCACGTGGGCTACAGCAACTATCAAAGTGTACACCTAGAGCGTATGAACTATACCTGATATAATTAATTTTTGAAATTAACCAGACAGATTAGAAGACTAATCTGGGATAGGGCTATTCATGCAATGGCAATACCTCAAGTTATTATTCCAGAACCACGTACAACTTGTACAAATTTTTGGTTAGGCAAATCCAGTATGGTCTGAAAGAAAACAGATGGGTCCTTCATGCATAATAATAATATAAAACCATCTGATTCTGAAGGGGCAAATAGAGGTATTTTAGGCTTATAAATTATGACTTTCCATTAAGCAGTACAACTGTGTCATACAAATCACTAATCTTGACAGACACAGGATTTTTTATAAAAGGGTGAGAAGAAGAGTTTCAAGATTCTTTGTCATCACATGGCCAAAACTAGTTCTTTACATGAGGTGCTACCATGTTTGGGTCCAAAAGGTGCCGACAGATAGTTATTTTAGAGCCCACCTCTAAGTCAATGCATGTCCTCTCTTTGTCACTGGCCCCCCTTGCCTGGCTAACTGCTACTTAGCCTCAGGTCTAGCTAATATATCCTCTGGAATACACCTCTGGGAAACCTTCGTGGGCTAGGTTTGGTCACTCCATAAGTCCCTGTCCGTCCCCTTTACAGCACCTTCCAAATGGTAATTAAATATTAATGTGTCATCACTTGTTTAATCTCTGAACTTCCTGCAAACACTAAGTGTTAAAAAGGACAGGGACTTGCCCCCCTTGTGCATCACTGCATATCCAGTCCCTAGCATGGGAGTGGCACAGAAGAGTCACCAAAATAAATATCTACAAAAGACAAAAAGGAAAGGGCGAACGGGTAAAAGCAAGCTGAGAGGGCAGGAAGACCCAGTGAGATGCCCACGTACTGAAGTCCATTGCAGGTAGACAGAGCCACCCTGGAGTCCTTGACGCCTCTGATGCTTCCATGGTAGTAACAGTGCTCTCCGCCCTACAAAGCAGAAGGTTTAATTGATTGGTTATATTTTACAAATCACGATTCACTCTTCGGATGCTTCTACAAACCAAAAAGAAATGGGAATGTATGTGCATTGTGTATTAACCACCCTTGAAACTCCTCCTATATGAAGTCACAAATAGGACTAGGCAATTTTTCAACTTTTCTATAACAAGCATGTGTGTATTAAGGAAGGAAAAAGACTTTCAAAGGAATGATACCAATATCACTGATAAAATTTAGGTACATTTCTTAAGCATGTATTGTAGGAGTACTTACCAGATACTTACCAGACATTATGGAATAAGACCTTCTACCTGAGATCCCAAAAGCGTTGTTTATAATCATTTCTGATGGAAAACTATACAAAATCTTACTGCTTTCCTATCTTTTAAAATTAACTTTAAAAAAGTTTTTAGAAACAATATATCAACTTAGTTTTCAAATTCAAATAGTAACTATAAGATTTATTTTTTAGAAAACACAGCAGTTTTCTCCCTCCCTCCCCACCTCCAAGGCAACCATGTTTAACTCTTAGCTCTTTCTTCTGGAGTTTACCTATGTATTTTTTAATGGAATATTTATAATGCTATTGTCCTGATTGATTACATTTTAAAAATTATCTTCCTTATATAAAATCTTGAAAACCCCTCTTGAAAACCCCAATATATTCCTATACAGACTACAAGTTTTTGGTTAAATTGATATTTAGTGTTTACATTATGAGTATGTAAACATTGTTCACAGCTGTGTCACTATAATTACATTTTCTTTCTTGCTCAATTTTGAGAATTTTTGCTTCATTCTTTTGTTTCCTTATTTTCTCATGCAGCATTGACACAATCCCTATTATCTAAGAATACTCTAACACTGCTCTCAATATGGTCAAACATACCAGGTAATGTGCTATGTCCATTTTGTTCCTGGAAACACCCCTCTTGTTTCCCTCTGACCTCCTGCTTCCATCCACCCTTGCTGCGTTCCAGGCCTCGTGCACAGCAGCCAGCCAGGACTTCTTTGCAGCCTCACGGAGCTCCCTTTGCCTTCCTCCTATATTGGATCCTAGATCCCACGTCTTCCCCATTCACAGCCCCTGGCCCCCTTTTTTGGAGGCACATATCCTCTGGTACTCCTTGGAACCAAGAAGTGTTCACGGAAGATAAATTCGGTAAAAACTTGTATGTATGCAAATTTCTTTTTCAATCCTCACACAAGATCCATAATTTGGGTGGGTAGAAAGTGCTAGATTGGAAAGTATTTTCTCTCAGCATTTCAAAGGCATTGTGCACAGTCTTCTCATTTCTAATGTTGCTGTTGAAACTTCGATATTATTCTAATGTTAGACCTTTTCTATAAAATCTGTTTTTCCCCTTGCAAGAAGACTTCAGGGTATGCGTTGGTGTGGGTCTTTGCTCCTTCATTGTACTGGACACTGTTTTCTTTTAATCAAGAAAACCATGCATTTCAGTTCTGGGAAGCTATCTTTTATTATTTTTCTCAGACTTTCCTCCTTTCCATTTTTCTATATAGACTGAGGTCCCCAACCAGACTAGGAAGGAATGGCCACCTGCTATGGGGTGGGAAGTAAGTCAGGGAATGAACTGCCCTCCATGTAGACTTTCAACCAACCTTTCTGTTGTCTTCAATTCCTGAGCCTTCTTGGGATAAGCGACACAAGTTGGTTTGCTGCTTCTTAGTTTCTCCCCCACCAAAAGAATTTAGCAGAGCAGGGAAAGCTCAAAGCTAAGAGAGTCACCACTCATTCATCTGCTTTCCACCTCCAGAAATTTTGTGGACACCTCTCACCTGCTGCATTCTCTTCTCTTGTCTTTGTCCTCATGGGTTTATATCCTTCTTTATTCCCTGTTATTTAGGTGGGTTATTAGGAGGGAATAGAGATTTAAACACATTTATACAGTTGTCCCTTGTTATACACAGGGGATTAGCTCCAGGACCCTGCATATACCCAAATCCACGCATACTCAAGTCCTGCAGTCAGCCCTTCAGAACCCACATATACAGAACGTCAGCTCTCTGCATATGCAGGTTTCACATCCCAATATTGTATTTTTGATCCATGTTTCATTGAAAAAATATCCACATGTAAGTGGACCAACACAGTTCAAATCCATGTTGTTGAAAGGTCAACTATATATACATTCTATATATATAATCAAGGGTTGCTTTTCTGTTCTCAAAACCAAACTTGCATGTAAATATTGACTTGTATGTGTCAAGTTCTATTTGCATATTCAACTCTAGAACGTATAAGGACAAATGGAATCACACATCTCAGCAATTTAAGAATGCAAGTTAATATTCAGCAACTAAATTTCAGACTCTTCACATGACTCTAAAAATAGCCATAGGTAACTGTAAACTCCATCAAACTGGCTATTTAGCACCTGTATCACACCAAAAGGCTATCTTAAGTCAAGTGATTGTTAGAAGTAAGTGCATAGCAAACATTGTCATATTTATTCAACCTTTCCGAGAAAAGTTATTTCCAGATTTTCATAAAAATAGTCATCTTTTCCCAGAAGCTATTTCCAAGTCCTTTCTTAGATCTAAGCTTCATTCACTTGCATTGAAAACCAAAGGTTGACGCTCTCTCACTATCAAGGTCATTGTTACCTGTTTGAATTAAGATGGGATATTATCTGAATGGAACTGTATATCTGAGTGTGCATCACCATATTTTCTGGACCTACTGTAAGACTGGAGGTAATATCCATTCCCTGATGTTTATCATAAGAAAGCTTTAATGTCTAAACTGTGTAAAGCACTATAAGCAATTCAGCAGTTTCCAATTTAGTACTAGTAGTAGTAATTACAGGATTTTCTGAGTTTCTTATTATGAAATTTATACCAAGATTTTTTAAAGTATTATAGAAAAATACTATTTGGCCACTCTCCAGACCTATGCAGCATTTTGTAAACACTACTGCAGGTATTTCGTGTAAAGTAAACCCTGAGAGAGAGAGGCAATCCCTCCTGGATAACAAGCCTAACAGTGTGGGCCAGCACACAGAGCCAATTTCCAGAGGGTGTGGTTAACCATGACTTTGGATAGTCAGCTCCAGGGGTGCCTTCCACCCAGGGATCTAGCCACCATCTGGAACAATCACTATTTCACAGTAACTTCCATCTCCGTATACAGATGGGGAGTTGGGCACAAAGTGCTAAAAGACTTTACTAAAAATAGCAAAAGCCAAAATGAATCTCACATCTTCAGGCTCTCAAGCTAGTGTTTCTTTTTCCAGCTAGGAAGGCCTCTGACACTTTGAGAAAGCTGGCTAGTGGCACCACATACGAGTGGGTCACAGACCTGTGACTTGGCAAACAGCAGGAAGGAGAACCAAAAAGGGCCAATTCAGCACGTGACACCAGTCTCTGTGCATCCCCATAGACATCAGCATCTTCTGTCAGTCAGTTAATTAAATTCAACAGAAATGGAGCATCTGATAAGTAGGAGTTATTGGCTAGTCAAAGGAAATGAAAAATCCTAGTCGTATGCCCCCTACCTTTCTCAGCCTACCGTTTCCACACAGCTGAACACGCCACAAGCCAGATAAGGCTCAAATAATAACTTGGCTCCGCAAGTTTGCCATGCTCAGAATCCTTCAAATAATGGAACACCAAAGGCACGTGCATCTTTTAAAGCACTTCCTGGTCAGAAATGGTTCAGGATAACAACCATTGTGACGCCAGTGAAAACAACTCGGAAGGGAACAAAAGACTCATCTCCCTGGTATCACTAATCTAATAACAGGAACTGTTTGATTCTACTAACTGTAATGGAAATAAAACCAATTATTTCAATGTGACTTTTTAAATTGCCCCACCTTTGTGTCTGTTTAATTATCTGCTTCATAAAGTTCAATCAGCCAGTTCTTACTATCTTCATTGCTTAAGAAATTCCCATAAACTTGAACATACATAGTGACCAGCACTGATATTTTCAACTGGCTCTTGAAGGCCTGGATAAACATTTCAAAAGGTACTACACAGGCCTCAGCTAAGAAATGTGTATATTATGACATCTAGGATATTCATATATTATGAATATGTATATTCAATATGCATATCTTTAAATATTTCAAACTTATCAACTAGCAGCATGTGCCAATCTGTTTTAAAAATCAGTGGGCTGATAGCAAAAGAGAAATAGAAAAAAAAGGTATCTATAATTGGGCACATATATCAGAATTTGAATACTGAAGAATAAGGAAATGAAACAAATAATTTTGGAGAATTGAGGAACTTGAGACCCCAACTCCAGTTTAATTATTTACCTTCATTAAATTCAAAAGGGAAAAAAATGTTCTTGCAGTAGTTTAATTAATAAAGCATTAGAACAGTTTGGCTGTACCAATGCTATATAAATTTTTAAATAGTGCATATAAATTATACTATTCAAACTTAAAATAGCTTTGTGAGGAGCCAGTGTCATCTGCTCTCTTGATTTCATGAGGCATCTTTCAACCCCATGCTTCTTCCATATTCTGCAAATGTACTCAGAATGTTGCTGGGAAGGACAATATTTTGAATGATTAGCAATAATAATATCTACTTTAAAGTCAAAATTTAAATAACTGGTAATCTTGCATCTAATATAAGCGGTTTGGTGTGGGTAGTCTTGTTTTCTCTGTTATTACTTAAGTGGTTTTTTTACCCAGTGGTGAGCGACTTTTTTCAAAAAAATGGTCATTAATTTAAAGACTAAGAAAAAAACTGTAGTATACACAAAAGTAAAAGTGTCATTTTAATTTAGTGTAAGGGTAGAAGTACAAGCTTGAAACTATCTAACTTTTTTGGTTAGGAAAGGACACACAAACATGAATTTTTAAATCCAAATTTTGGCAAGTTGAGAGGTAGGAAAAGAGGAAACAAAACTAGATGAAGACAAATAGTCTGAGAAATCTCATAAAATATTAATAAAGAAAGAGGGAATGGGGAAAAAGGAAAAGAAACAGAAACCAGGGAAAAAAGAAAAAATCAGAGACAGGAAGACAGGCAGACCTAGGTGGCTGACAATAGCCCTGCTCCAATATGCCAGCCTCTCGCTAGCCACTGTGGTGCCCACCCGCCTCTCATGCACCGTACTGGACAGGGTCTTCAGAACGCTCCTCTTCAAATCTCCTCAGCCCTGTCCCGACGCCTTGCCAGCTAGGGGCCATGCCCACAGAGGCCACACCCACTGACCACCATCCCTGCTCTCCAGCTGCCAGAAAGCCTGCACAGCAGGGAGCTCAAGCTGAGCTATGATGGTGACTTGATAAGGACAGTATAAAGAACATTGAAAGGGCGACGGGGTTATATTGATAAAGGAAAGAAAAAAGGCAAGAGAATATAGAACTCACAAGGGTGGGGATTTTTATGGTCCACTGATACATATCCAGTACTTTGAACAGGATCTAGACTAGGTCATAGTAAGAGCTAAGTCAGTATTTTTTGCTTGGTTTTTTTTTTTCAAATTATACATATATCTAAAATATGCAACATGATATTTTGATATATATAGTGAAATGATTACTATGTCAGGCAAATTAACATGGCTTATTACCTCACATAGTTACCTTTGGTGTAAGTGTGTGGTAAGAACACCTAAAATCTACCCCCTTGGCAAATTTCCATCATACAGTATGATTGACTGTAGGCCTCATGCTGTACATTTTGATATCCAGAAGCCTACATAACAGATCTCTAGACTTAAATCCTATACATCTGCAACTTTGTACCCTTTGACCTACGTCTCCTCATCTCTGCCCCTCCAGTCACCCCCTCCTGCTCATGTTAACCACTGTTCTGTTTCTATGTATTTGATGTTTTTTAGTTATTCAACATATAAGTGAGATCGTGTAATATTTTTTCTTTCTGTGTCTGGCTTATTTCACTATACACACACATGAACACATAGATATACACAATGGAATATTATTAAGCCTTAAAAAGGAGATCCTGCCATTTGCAAAAACATAGATGATCCCGGAGGACATTGTGCTAAGTAAATCAGTATTTGTTTAATGAATGAATAGGAATGACTTATTCATGAACCTGAGTGATAAGACCACTTTTAAAGGATTCTTGTTTGATGAAGAGGGTGAGTAAATAAAGCCCCATTCCCCACCTGTGGGTTTCTTTTCTTTGAGATGTAATTCATAAATCATAAAATATATCCCTTTAAAGTATATAATTCAATGGTTTTTTAGTATATCTACAGAGTTGTACAACCATCATAATCACTAGCTAATTCCAGATTATCTTAATCACCCCATAAAGAAATCCTGTACCCACTAGCAATCATTCCCCATTTCTCCTCTCCTCTGCCCCACCAGCCCCTGGCAGTCACTAACCTACTTTCAGTCTCTGTGGATTTGCCTATTCTAGACATTTCAAATAAACCAAATCATACAATATGTGGTCCTTTGTATAGGGCTTCTTTCACTTAGCATAATGTTTACAAGATTCATCTATGTTATAGTATGTATCAGTACTCCCTTCCTTTTTATGGCTGAATAGTAATTCCACTATGTAAATATACATTTTCTTTATTCATTCATTGATTGAAGGACATTTGGGCTGTTTCCACTTTTTGACTATTATGAATAATGCTGCTATAAACATTTATGTACAAGTTTCTGTGTGGACATATGTTTTTAATTCATGTGGATTATACCTAAGAGTGGAATTGCTGGGTCATATGGTAACTCTGTGCTGAACTTTTTGAAAAACTGCCCACTGTTTTTCAAAGCAGCCACACTATTTTACATTCCCATAAGCAGTGTATGAGGGTTCCAATTTCTCCACAATCTCATCAGCATTTGTTACTGTCCATCTTTTTAATAGTAGCCATCCTAGTGGGTGTGAAGCAGTACTCACCCAAAGCACAGGCAACAAAAGCAAAAACAGGCAATGGTACTACATCAACCTTAAAATCTTCTGCACAGAAAAGAAAACAATCAACAGAGTGAAGAGACAACCTACAGAATGGGAGAAAGTATTTGCAAACCATACATGTGATAAGGATTAATACCCAAAATATATGAGGAACTCAAACAACTCAATAGCAAGAAAACAAATAACCTGATTAGAAAATGAACCAAGGACCTGAATAGACATCTCTCAAAAGAAGACATACAATAGCCAACAGGGACATGAAAAGGTGCTCAACATCACTAATCAGGGAAATGCAAATCAAAACCACAATGAAGGCCTGGTGCAGTGGCTCACACCTGTAATCCCAGCATTTTGAGAGGCCGAGGTGGAAAGATCACTTGAGGCCAGCAGTTGGAGACCAGCAACATAGGGAGATCCCATCTCTACAAAATTTTTTAAAAAAATTAGTCAGGCATGGTGGCAGCCTGGAGTCCCAGCTGCTCAGGAAGCTAAGGCAGGAAGATCACTCAGCCCATGAGTTGGACGCTGCAGTGAGCAATGATCACACCAATGCGCTCCAGCCTAGGTGACAGAGTGAGGCCCAGTCTCTTAACAAAATAAAACATACACAATGAGATAACACCTCACACCTGTTAGGATGGCTATTATCAAAATGACAAAAGATAAAAAATGTTGGGAGGAGGTGGAGAAAAGGGAATCCTTGTACACTGTTGGTGGGAATGTAAATTGGCACACCCATTATGGAAACGATAAAAAGGCTCCTCAAACAATTAAAAATAGAAAGGAAATGAAATATGAATCTCAAAGAAACATCTGCACTGCCATATTCATTGCAGCATTATTCACAATAGCCAAGATATCAAAACAACCTAAGTGTCTATGGACGAATGAATGGATAAGGAAAACATAGTGTATGTATACACAATGGAATATTATTCAGCCTTAAAAAAAAAAAACCAGGAAATCCATCCATTTGCGACAACATAGATGAACCTGGAGGACATTATGCTAAGTGAAGTAAGACAGGCACAGAAAGACAAATACTGCATGATCTCATTTACATGTGTAATCTAAAATAGTCAAACTCATTGAAGCAGAAAGTAGAGTGTGGTGGTTGCCAGGAGGGGGAAATGAGATGTTGCCCAAAGGATACAAAGTTTCAGTTATGCAAGATAAATGAGTTCAGGAGACTTAATGTACAGCACAGTGACTACAGTTAACAACACTGTTATGTTATTATATATAGTACTTGAAATTTGCTAAGAAGGTAGATCTTAAATGTTTTCACTACAAAAAAAAGAGATAACCATGTGAGGTGATGCATGTATTAATTAGCTTGAGTATGGTGATCATTTCACAATGTATGCATCTATCAAAACATGTTTTATACAATTTAAATATATATAATTCCTATACATACAATTTAAATTGTATAATTTAAATATATATATATATATATAATTCCTATTTTTCAATTATACCTCAATAAAACTAGAAAAAGAAGAAACCATTCACAAAGGCCCACATGTTATATTTTATGTCCAGAATAGGCAAACTATGGAGACAGAAAGTAGATTAGTGGTTACCTGCAAAGCTGGTGAGAGAGAGGCTGGGTGCAACTGTTAATAGGTGGGGGGTTTCTTTGTGAGGTGATGAAAATGTTCTAAAATTAGATTATGTTGTGCTTGCTTTGGCAGCACATATACTAAAATTACATTATGTTGATGGATGCATAATTCTGTAAATATACTAAAAACAATTTAATTGTATACTTTATGGTATGTAAATTATATCTCCCCAAATTTATTTAAACAAAAGAGAAAAATAAATAAGTTATTTTTAAAATTAGTTTAAAAAAATCAACAAAGTTTTTTTGTTGTATACCATGTGCAAAGCATTGGAAGGAACTCTAATAAAAGCTATTGCTCTGTCTGGTACAGAACAAAACATCTTCCTTATGCATCCACTGGTACCTAGCACCTATATTACATACATACATAATTTTTTTACCTGTCCAGTTCCTATATTTGCTTCACATGGAAAGAAGCCCTTTTAACCCACTTCTGTCCAATAAGAGTAAAAGCCAAGACATTAACCTCTTCTTAGCAAGAAGTGGGCACAAGCAAGGGGCTTGGTAGTGGTGAAGTGGGAAAACCTACACAATCTTCTTTTCAACATGTGGATTCATCATTGTGTTTGCAACTAATTTGTAGACTATTGTCAATGTCTGCATTTATATTTAACTTCATAGCCAAATAGACTGCTCTTCTCTGGTCATGCGAATAATATTGTGTGTGTGTGTGTGTGTGTGTGTGCGTGCGCGTGCGCGTGCACGCATGCTTTGTGTGCATGTACTTTTGTCTAGATAGTTTGAAATCTTTGGAAGAAAGGTTGCATGATGTGCAAACACAAGTTTAACCTAGCCATTCTTATATATTGATTTCCTTTTCTGGTACTTCCATACAAAGATTTTCTTAAATAACATGGAAGGCAATCTTCACGAAGTTTATTAAAAAATGCTTTAAAAATATGTATGTAATGGTAGTGGAGGTGTGAGTTTACACAAACTTTCAGAAAGAAAAATTGTTAACAATATTTGGCATAAGTACCAAAAGCCTTTAAAAAAGGTACCAACTCTTTGACCCCAAAAATTCCATTCTCAGAATTAATCCTTAAGCAACTATTAAAGATGTATACAAAATAAAAAGAATTAAAAAAAAGATATGTGCAAAATTAAAAAAAATTTTTTTTTAAAGATGTATGCAAAATGTATTTGGAAGGCCTTTCTTTAGAGTTATTTGTATAGTGAAACACTGGAAACAACTTAAATGTCTATTATTATGGGATTTTAAAACAAATTATAATAAATGAATTAGAAAGAATATTATCCAGTTTTTAAAAATAAAGGTTTAGAAAATTATTTAATGCGTGAGAAAGTATTTATAATATTGTTAGATTTTTTAAATCCTGCTACAAGGCAGTGTGTGCCATGTCACCGTGGGTTTTCTGGGTGTATGTATAAATAAAGACACATAAAAAACAGATGTTCACTCATTCATTATCTATGAACCAAGTAAGTTTGGATATATGAGGTGTTTGGAGAAAATGGGTCATATGCGAGGGAAAAGCAGTGAACACAAAAATAAACTGCAATGAACACAACTTCTTTTGCCAGAGTTGAAATAGTTTTTGTTTTAAGTTTTAGTTACAACAGATATGAGATCTGAAGTGTCTTATTAATAATAAAGACTCCTTTTGGGACCTCAAATGACCTCTGAAGGCCAATTTGCTATTCTGCTTCTTAAAAAAAAAAAAAAAAAAAAAAAATTGACCAAGCTTCTTAGTGAGAAATTTGGATCAGGTTACTGCGTCCTGAGAAGGTGGCTCATTTGCTGAGTCTATAAAGTTCCATGCAATCTTGTCTACTTCCAGGCTCATGATTCAGCATCCACAGTGCTCCAGGCCTTGGCACAGCTGACAGAAGCTTTGGCTTGTACAAATGCCAGGAAGTTCGATCCTGCACTTGATTTAGCATTTCTGCTCACTTTCCACAGCATTAACTTTTAAGGAGAGTCACCAACCCCCAAGATGCAACTTAAGGCAAGAACTGACGACTAGTAAGGATAATATATGAAAGTTCTTAATCTGTGGCATAAACTTCGAAGGCTAGAAAAAAATGAAATTATAAATATGTCAACTGTTAATTGGGCAGTTATAAATCTGGAGCAATGCCATGGCCTCCTGGGTAGTATTTACAATTAAGGCCATCTATAAATATTTGTTGAGAGGCTACCAGGCTGAAAATCCTAGTTCCAACCCAGCTAATCCACACATGAAAGGTGCCACTTTTATGCTAACACTTGTTGGCAATCTAGGGGAAAAAAAAATCCAGTGATGTTTCCCCACTTTGTTTGTTTCCCTCTGTTTCCTCTCCGGTGCCCTGGTATCTGCGGGTAGTGCTCAGGCTCAGTGGCACTCTGTTGACTCCCTAAAAATCAGAGTTGCTTTGTGAAGCCATTCCAGGGATTTGCACCTTGATGGAAATCACTGTGTTTCTTGCATACAAATAATCTCTCTCTTGCTTTAATCTAAATCCACTTGCTCCTTACCGATCCTCCACGAAGAGAAGTTAATCTCCAACTGAAGGAAATCCAGTTACCTTTATATCACAATGCTAGGTGGCCTTGAGAAGGTTTATTTGCCTTCTCTCTGCCTCACTTTCTTCTGTTGTACAACAAGAATAATAACCACTACCTCATTGTTGTGAAGGTTAAGAAGAAAACTACTCCCTAAATCTTAGTTCCCCCACCTGTCTGGGCCCTTCTTGGTAAATAGTCATTGTAGTAACCCGCCCAGTCTTCTAATGCAGATTTGATGACCTTGAGCCTGATCCTTCCTTATTACTACTTTAAAGGGCTGAGAGGGAACCATATAGTTCTTTACACCATTACATAAGGTACTACATGTATAACTAAAGCAATAAATATCTCTCTATTGTCCTGAATACACAGAATCTCTAACGTTATCTCAAACATCTGTAAGTTTTAATAAATTTCTCCTCCCTAAAAATAGCACCACTGTGTAAGAGGACAGGTGATTTTACTGAGACAGACATCAAAACAATATAGTGTGCACTGCCCGGTCCCACGAGAAGTATACTTTACTACAGGATTTCCAGACAGTAGTGACCGTACCTTAGAGTACTGTGGTTTCCCATTTTCGTAGTGAATCTCCACATAATCAGAAGACAACAAACCACTGCAAAGGAAAGAAAATAGAGTGATTTCTGCATCTAAGACACATGGACGTTTAAAAATAACCAGTTCAATAAATGAACATGAGCAGCATGCAAACCACAAATGGCTGCGGCGGGCCACAGTTAGAACAGTAACAGGTAATCATCAACAGTCTCACACGTCGGCCAGGAACAAATCATCCCTCAGTCTGCTAAAAAAAGGTAAGATATAGACAATTTAAGGGTGAACTTTTATACACGCTATTCTGCATCTAATTGACACGTTAATTAATGCGGAACAAACCAAAAGGCAAGTAACAGGAGAAAACAGACCCTATTAAAAAATGCTCTAAATAATTGGAATCTCATAAAATGTTATCACTGAAGAAGAGTATAGAACAAGGGTCTACAAGTTTTTTTTTATAAAGGCCAGAGAGTAAATATTTAAGGTTTTGTGGGACACATGGTCTCTACTGCAACTAGTCAACTCTGCCGTGGTGTCACAAAAGCAGCCTCAGGCAATATATAAACAAACAAGTGTGGCTGTTCTCCAGTAAAACTCTACGGACACTGAAATGTGAATTTCACATAATGTCCATGTGTCATGAAATTCTATTCTTCTTTTTATTTTTTTCAGCCATTTAAAAAATGTAAAAAACACTCTTAGTTTGTAAATTATACAAAAACAAGTATGGCCAGATCTGACCTGAGGCTGAGGTGGGAGGATCATTTGTGCTCAGGAGTTTGAGACCAGCCTGAACAAGAGTGAGACCCCATCTCTATTAAAAATAGAAAACTTAGTCATGGTACACGCCTGTAGTCCCAGCTACTCAGGGGGCTGAGCCAGGTGGATCGCCTGAGCCTAGAAGTTTGAGGTTGCTGTGAGCTACGATGATGCCACTACTGCACTCTAGCCTGGGCGACAGAGTGAGACTCCGTCTCAAAAAAAAAAAAAAAAAAACCAGACTCTGAAGTCAGACAGACCAGGGTTTAAAATGTAGCCCAGCACCTCACTGGTGGTGTGACCATATTCACGTGTCAAATGGAGATAATCAAGAGTGTGACTCTCATTGTGAGGATTGTAGGAAACCACAGATACTCAGTACTTACTCTAGAAATCAGCACTGCGTAAGTGCACAACAATAGGCATTGTGGCTGTCACTATTTTTATTTTAACTCATCTTAAAACATACTTCTCCCTATACAATGTGAAAATACAAAACGTGCCTCCTAAAGAGCATCAGACTGTCAGGGCATGTGGGTTCCTGTTTGGGCTCTGCCACTGGGAATGATGATAACAAGTGATAACTTGTATTTAGTGACCACTCACTACATCCTGGGCACTGTTCTGATGGCTACAAATGGTAACTGAGGATACAGGAACAGGTCCCACTCTGAGCCAGTTGTATGCCCTACATTTAGGTCTTTATTTCCTCCTATGCAAAATGAAGGGCTGAAATAGAAGATTCCACAGGTCCCTTCCTGCTCTAACATTCTGATTTTCTATAATTCTGCCTAATAGTAGGCTTTCTTGTTAGGAAACCTTGACACTACTTTAGCTGAAGAATGGGAAGACTCAATGATTCTGCATCATTTTGAGAGCTGCATCAGATGTACTCTAAAATAACCCAGTGATGAAGGTTGGAAAGGGGTGCTTAGTGCCAGTCAACAGAGTAACTGGGAGCCTCATGTGTGTGGCCAGCATGGTTTCCTGTGTGTCCCAAATGATAATCTTTCCAACATAAAAATAAAGCAGATGCTTATATTTTAGACATATTTTCCTATTGAAATCACAAATCAAATGTGTATCAATTGATGATTCTATATTTGAAACTAAATTATGGAATGTCTACTCATTCCCTTTTAAAAATCTAAGTAATAGTAAAAGTCATGACAATACTTAACACTATATGCAGGGGAATATCTGACAGGGTGCAGAAACTTCTGTCATTGCTAATTAACTCAGCTACCAGCACGATGAATATACATAAACAGGGCTGTTGATGGTTAACATTGCTCTGAGGAAAGCTTCTATAACACAAAGAGGCAAAGAGGTTTCCCTAACTGCATTCTATTAATAATTACATCTCTCTACAGGTAATTCATTATTTTCAAAGTTTTCAACCACACAATCGCTGGAGCATGCCTAAGAGTTGGAAACAAAGTTATTTAAATCACTACTTTTGCTTGTAATTACAAGGGCAGACAAGAGCATTCTAACCATTATTGTCAAATCTGATAAAGGTCACTTTAATTATCCCATTTCCCACTTTTAAAGGGCGTCTTTCTCCCATGGACATACCTATTTCTAGTATCTTCTGCATTTTAGAATCTTAAGGAAGAAAAACAGCTACTTTTCAGGGAGCCTGTGACAAGCACGGAGACAAAGCCGGCGCCATTACACCCCTCCTCCCTCGCCCATCCACTCTTCCAGCTCCTATAAATAGCACGACTCTCCATCTGTTTCCATCTTTCCTTCTGTCTGACCACAACCAGCCCTCCCTTGAAACTGCTTCTTTCACTCATTGCAGTGTGTCCCCACCTGCCATAACGCCTAGTGCATAGCAGGCCCTTAATCAATATTTGCTGAATGAGCAAACATCCACCAACACCAGCTATATGCCAGGCCTACACCATGTGCTGGGAAAAGGAGATGAAGAATGCAACTCTGAAGTTGAACTAAGCAAAATCAGCACAAATGTGCAAGACTGATCCTCTTACTCGAAAAAATCCTCATAATCTCCTTGAAAGTGAATTAATGCCAACTGAAATGTAATCCAATTAATTATAAAAGCCTTGAAGTAATGTTGAAATGAAATTTTTGGTGATAGACGAATAACACTGACAAGGAAGCACTGAATAGTTGCTTGTGCAGGGGTATCTCTCCAGCCCCACCCAGCGAGAATGGTAAGAATGGTAAGAATGGAGAATGGTAAGACTGTTATATTCAAACTTGACAAATGAGCCAAGAATCAGGTCAATGAAGGGGACTGTAGTGGAAAGAATGCTGTGTATCCACCAAATGCCATTTCATTCTTCCCTTCCTGCCATGGTATGCCCACGCTTCACAGCTTCCCAAGCAGTTAGGTTAGGACTAAGAGAATGGATTATGGCTAATGAGAGATGGGGAAAGTGTTTTCTGTCTCTCTAATGTGACCATTAAAATCCCTACAGGATTATCCAAGCTCTCTTCTCCATGGCAACCCTGGAAGCCAAATGCTCCAGATGGCATCACTATGAGATGGATGTAGCCTAGATCACTACATCATGATTTGGAGCAGAATGGCCTAAAAGAGTCACTCCACTTGTATTAGACCAAAATGGGGGGAAGATATAAAAGTTTAGAGTGTTAAGTCTCAGATGTCATGTTTGTTACTGAAACAGCTGAACTATCCGAATTGCAGGATTTATCACAAAGAATTCTTTTAGAAATTTATGTTCAAATAATTTCATAATCATCAGCAAATATACAAACGGAGCTGCTAGTATATTTAGGCATTCCAAATTCACACAAAGAGAGAGATTTGTCTTAGGAAGTTTTTGCCTATAAATATATATATATATTTTCATGCAAACAAATATATATATAATATAAATATATTTGTTGGAGTCTTTGTGTTTGAGAGTCATGCATCTAACCTAAGTAGACACATGAATAGCCAAGTGGTCAAAAGTTTATATCTTCCACTACAGGTTGGCTCATTATGGAAAAGCCAAGGATCTTAGTAATTGGAAAAGTTACTTACCAAGATTCCCTAGTGCCCAAAAAAAAAAAAAAAAAATTATTAACCAAGAAGAGTAAATGACTTCTAGTTTTTTGGAAAATAACCTGAATCCCTTACTTTAAACAAAGGACCATAGGCTTTCTTTGGTGCAATTCTGGTCAGGAAAGTTTGGAGTGGGCTAAGCAAGCAAAATAATTGTTCAGAATGAGACAGCATGGATGACTGGGCCTTAGGCTATAAGGAAGGCTACTAGAAAAGACACACATTGGACCACAAAGGAAACCATTTGTTCAAATGAATTAAAGTCATTCACTTCCTTATAAAAAAAATAGTTGAACTACTAGTCTCTAAAAGTCCTTTCAAGTTCTAAAATCTACATTCTCTGAAGTGATGTGTTAAGCCTTCAGTCTATCTCTAATCAGGAAGTTAAGTGAGTTGCTGAGTGAGAACAAGCTCTTCCAAAGGGACCTAGAGACCAACACAGCATTCCTTTACCAGCAGCACTAGGTGAAAGTCTAGATGAATAGTAGCAAGCACCAAGGCTTAACAACTGGATGGCCATATAATTTATTATCCAAACTAGGTCGTTTCTGGGAATAACACACACATAAATCAAGAAGGATTATCCTGGGAAAACTGGGACATACGGTCACCCTACCTAAAGGCCAAATTTAAGGTACACACATCAAGCTTTACATGGAAGATCAGGCTAATCTACAAGGCGAAAAATACTCAAAAACTGTAATGCTACTAAGCAAGCAGTCTGTGAGTATATCTTCTCCTCCGATTGCTTTTGGGGTCTGTGATTACGTTTCATAAGGCCACTGTTTTAGAAAGGCCTTGAGTAGGTACCTTAGGTTCTCTCTCTCAGTGATAACATCAGTAGGTAGATCTAGGGGAGAGGAGCCAGCAGTCTGAGACGTGGGCGTCAGGAAACTATGAGCCAACATTCACAGAAAGACACTGGACTTGTCAAGTCGTGACCAGCCACACTCCTGGCCACACAACATCTTTGTTCCTAAGTAAAGAGTAACACAAATATCCTCTTTCAGCTCTCAGTAGTAAATATGTAAGTTACTTCCTTCCATATGTGTTCAAATTACAACTGGAACAGAAGTCAAAGAGTGAAAAAATTAAATGATATCTAGAAAAAGAGTTCCACGGATCTCCATTTTCATAATGCAAATTCAGTCATCTGATTATCCTCTGCTTGACAGCGCTTAACTTCTCAGTACTGGGAACCCTGACCATGCCCAACTGGTTCCTAACAGATTCATCCAAGAAGTCTCCTGTCACCCCTCTTCTCCTGCTCCACAGTCATTCATTTAATTAATGACAACCAGTGCTGTCACTGTGGAGACCCTTCACTTCACAGGGCCCAGTGCAGGAGAACGTTATATAGTGAAGGACTATGCCCACCCCCTCTTCCCCCTAGAAGCTTCTCTTTTTTTTTTTTCCCTTTTATACAGACAGGATATTTTTAATTCATTAGATAACTTCTAAGTAGTAATGAAAACAAACACAGAATTTAAACTCAGTACATTCATACACACGCACGTAAGTTTGTGACCTATGATTATGCGTATGTTACATTGCTTTTCTTTTTGAAAACAACAGACTTAAAGTGTAAAACAATTTTTCAATCACAACTCTTCCAAAGTTTTAAAAAAAAGTTAGGCTCCTACCACCTAAAATAGTTTTTATACCAAAGTTGTTTCAGCTAGAAAATATATATTCCTTTGAATGTAAACAATACAATAAGACTTCTAAGCTATGGTAAAAGATTATAGACATGAAAAGGCTGGGATTTAAGAGTATAGCCATGATATGTTAAGTGGGTGAAAATAATTATAGGTTGAATAGAGACTTTGTGTTAAGTCAGACAAAGATGGGATGCTAAGCGAAGGCTGGGGAGTGTGGGCATACTTCATAGGAATAGAGCTGAAGGCACAGAATATTCCTAACACGAACAGGATGTAGAGGTTTAAGCTTCTTTGGGGTCACAGCAGGAATATAATGAGTTCCTAAGCCACATGGGAGATCACAGCAGATATCTCAACGTGTAGGTACTCCTACATCTCAGGTGATAGTCCCATGAACCATAATACAGTTTAGAAAACCCTAGTATTACATAATGACGACAAAAAACATAGGGCTGCAAGTTAATAGCAGAGTGACGAAAGGAAGAGTTAGGAGAGAAATAAAGGATAGATTTAAGGTGTCAAAAAAACTGAGAACCCCATGCAGATGGCTTGCTCAGCCAATAAGAACCAATGAGTGTTCCTTTCTGAGGAGGTGGCATCATAAGAAAAATCTTTAACTAAATAAAAATAAAAGATGTTTAATTTCTTTCCCCTAACTTAAAGCCAAACCATATGAAGTGGTTAACACATTTTTAGTTGTGGCTACCAGTGCCTCTGCAAGTATTCCAGTAATTTTGGGATTCCTTTATGACAGAATCGCAGTTACTTTCACAATTTAGTTGTACCCCCATATGTAATGAAACTAATAAAAATTTTAACACAGGGAAAACTGAATCCAAACAAAGATTATTGCATACCTTTTGAACACAGTTACATATGACTGAAATGCTATGATGTACAAATTTCAAAGCTAATAATGAATATTATTCTTTGTTGAGTATTGCTAGTCCAGGCTCTTTTCTGATATGCCCAGTATTGATTAACACAACTATAAAGCAAATATTATACAAGTGAAATTGTAGAGAATGGATAAACATCCATTAACAATCTTGCCTTCTGGTAACCTTGTACAGAAGAAACAACTCTCTTCCAAGTCCAGTTCTTGCCACATTCTAGGAAAAGAACTCCCTACTTCTTTCATTTTTCAGTCTGATCCGAAAAACTGCACAGTCATTCATACAGGTTCTGTTCTTCCTAGGTATGTATGAAATGGTCAAAAGAATAAAAAAAAACCACTAATGGAAAAACTATCAGAAATAATAAGAGTTAAGTAACATGGCTGGTTACAAGATAAATGTGCAAAAAATAAAATACATTTCTATGGGTACCAGCAAAAACCATCTATTAATAGAAATAATGGAAGGAAAAGTTTCTACTAACAACAACAAACTTTATAAATGTACATCTGTGGGTGGATATATACACACGCATATGTAATATATAAAAAACATATGTCCACATATATATTTAATGCATATGGAGATATATATGCACACATATGCATACCTATATATAAACAATATAAGAATAAACTTGGGTTTAAATAAACATGAAGAAATGTATATATGAAGTAAACTGAAAATTCTTACTGAGAAACATAAAAGAAGTCATGACTGACTAAATCATAGTCTCTGATTCTCTGTGGGAACATTCAATATTATAATGATGTCTATTTCCTTCAGCCTACTCTATAGTTTTAATATAACTTCAAATAAAATCTCAGAAAGTTTTTTTTTCTTAATAAAATGATTCTAAAATTCATCTTTAAAAAAATGCTTAAGACTAGTCCAAACACTTTTCCATAAAAAAAGGAGTAACAAAAAGGACCTAATATTACCACTATAGTAACTGAAGGCACAGAACACTGGCCTCATTGGACAGATGGCCCAAAAGGCAGAACAGAAAGTCCAGAAAAAGATTCAAGTTCCCATCAAAAACTTAATATATAATAATAATGACATTTTAAATATGTAAAGAAGAGAATAAAGAATAAATATGGTTGGGACAAGTGACTAAACATTTGAGGAAAGAAAATAAGATCTCTACATTACATCTTAAGCAAATGAAAAAGGTACATATGTTTTAAAATAAATTCATAAATTTACTATAAAATACAGCTGAATATTAAAGAGAAGAGGCTACTTAAGAAGTCACAAAGATAAAAATAGATAAGACTATAAAAAATTTTTCAACTTCCATAAATAACAAAAAAATAAACGAAATTTCAAGGCAAACAGAGAAAAAAACACTTGCAAAATGCATGAAAAACAAAGGGTTACTATCCTTAACATAAGAAGCCTTTGAAAACTAAAACTAAATAAAAACAAACAACCCAATAGAAAAGTGGACAAAAGACACATTCACAAAATGGAATATACAAAATGCAACTAGCAATAAAAGACCTGTAAATTAAAATAACATAAGAGACCATCTTCCCCTGTCAGTTTAGAAAATGAAAATGAATGATAGTAGCCAGTGCTGGCAAGGATGTAAAAAAACTGGCATTCCGGACGGCAATTTGGCAACAGGTGTCAATAGCCCCGAAAGCATGTTCACCCTTTAATCCGCACGTTCTACTTATCAGAGCTTCCTGAGGAAATGACTAGACAAAAACAAATACACACATACAATGTAGATCAGAGTAGGTTTCCATGTGCTTTTACAGACACTTGGGAAGACATTCAAAACATCCAGTAGAAAAAAACAAATGAGAGAATACTTTGGTAATTTTTTTAAAGTACGATTGTGTGTGTATAGTCACATATAGGAAATGTCTGAAAAGATATACACCAAAATGTGACCGTGAGCTATTGCTTCCTATAGACTTTTAACAGTTTTTATTTTCTTTCCTTTGTTTACCTATAATTCCTAAAATTTTTATAATGAATATATATTACCAAAATAAGAAACCACAATACGAGCTATATTTTTTAAAGGAAAATAAGCACATCTCCTTTAATAATTACTTAATTAATGATTAATATAAGGCCCTGGAAAGTCAAGGAACCACAGACATTCACAAAACCACTACCCACCACGTAGCAAGCAGCACCTGCAGGCTGCCTCTCTGTCACCTCAACTCAGTGAGATGGCCATTCCCTGAGCACCTGGAGGCTGTTCATGGTGGAGGAAGGGGGCAAGAAAAGAAAAAGTAACAAAATGCATTCCCACCCTCAAGATTATTATAATCTCATAGCTAAAATGTAGCGTAATAACGTAAATAACAAACAAAACATCAAGCAGCCCCCAAGGGGAAAACCAATTTCAACCAATATGGTCAGGAACTCTTTAGTGAAAAAGCAGGGCTTAGGTCGGTTCCATGACACAATTTGGACAGGCAAGTATGAGCAGAAAAGAGCAGATACTATAGACAAGGACCAGTATGTACACACACATGGGATAGGAAAAGGCAGGGAGGCATATTCAAGGAAAAAGCTAAAAGTCCAATTTGACTGGGGCATCAATGATAAGAAGCAATGATGTCAAAAAGGCAGGCTTAGAATCAGACAGTGCACAGCCTTAAGCATGGAGTTGGAACTTGAAAGGAAAGGGCACTCTAGGACCAGGAGGTCAGAGCTCGGAAGGCCATTTGTAAAGGCTGAAAGCGAGTGGTGCATTCTATGTCCACAGCAGCTGCAAAGACTTCAGGCCTAGGAAGGGCTAAACTTAGATAAGATTCTTTTACTGGGTCAATTAGAGCCATCAGCAAAGTAATTAATGTTAGCAGCGGGAGAGATCGACAAGAGACCAGCAAGGACACTAAGCAGCAGCCTTTCCACATATGAAAACCTGCAGCTTTAACTTTCCTTCACTCATTCAATTAATGGCTGAGGAAACTGAATGAGAGAAAATAAAGATGAGAATTAAAGAAATGATTAACAAACACACAAAGGTTAATTTTTACCTAAATGTCTCCATTTCTTTCCATTCTTCTACCATAAATTATGTCTGTCCTAAAATTTGTCATAGAAATGCTAATAGGTACTTTGAAATGTTAGGCTGTTTTAATAAAGGAAAGGTAAGATTTTGAGGAACAACCACAATTGTCTTTTGTGTGCTCTCTTCCTCTCTTTTTGCCCTACCTAGGAGGAGCCTAACCCTTGATTTCTCCTGCACTGCCACACGTGAGCCTCCTGGCTGAACTGAGACACAGGGCCTCTGCTGAGCAAGTCCCCAAGAGACAGACTGGGGACGGTCTGTACCGCCATAAAGGAAGAGGCATTTAAAACTGTCACCCTAGATTTCCCTGTGTTATGCAGAAAACAACATTCTGTGCAATCATGGTACCCTTCATACACATAACAGCGATGTTTAGAGATGATAATCATAGTCCTTCTTAAAAAGTAGACATGCTTAAGAAATTGTCACAATGTAGGAATTAGAAACACACTACTGCAGTAATATCAAACCATTACGGCAGATAAGAGCACAACCTACCAAAAAAATGAAGGGAAAGAGGAAAAGGAAGGAAGAAGGACTTTTTAAAGCTTTCTTCATGCAAGTACAATATCATCATTATACTATTATACAAAATAGCACCTATTTTTTAAATTACTATTTAGAAAAAGAACCTTCAAACAATCTCATCTTCTGAGCATATTTCATGGAATCAAAAAAATTATTCACCGGGCCTTCAATTGTTTCTTAAAAAGTCATGATTTACCTAAAGCACAACTAATTTCTTTAACCAAAGAGAATTTTCATTCTTCTAAATTTTTTATGAACCATTTCAAAATAATAACAAGGTAACAGACCTTTGAAAATTATAGAAATTACTGGGAAAACTACCATTTGTGTGCAGCTTCCTTGGAAAGGAGAATTCTTCCAACTGGTGTGGGCTTTCAGATGCAGTCCAGTTTGTTAGAGTGCTAGTGAGGCTTTCTTCATTTTGCTCACTGTCATTCCTCAGTCATGGAAGAATGCCTGAACTAAACAGGCACCCAGGGGCTAACTATCTCTGAGATCTCAGAGAAGTCCTTAATATTGTGGAACTAGTTTTCTCCCTTACCAAAAAAAAAAAAAATTGTATTATAGAATCTCTACAGAAACTTCCAAGTCTAAAAGAGTGAATATGAGTATGACTGTCATCATCCCCTACCCTAAATATATACCTCTACTAAGCTGGAAGTTGGGGTTTGTTAACACACACATTCCATCTGTTTGGTACGTGCTTTGACAAATAATCAGTTATTGATATACGGGGATGACTGCAGGCCAATCTTTTTCCAGAAGGTGCTGAAAGAACGGTTCCATCCGTGTTACCTACATACTGAAAAGAGCTCTTTAAATTTTTTTCTAATTCTACATATTTCTGTGTACCTCAACCAAAAGAAAACACCTCAATTTCCAAGAAGTGATACACTCTTTCTACAGATTAATGATTATAAAAATTCTTTCACAGAGAAGCTAATCTGAGAGCTAATGATCCAGATCTGCTAATGCTACATCTGTATTAACACCAACCCATTTAAGTGCTCTGTTGAAAATTAGACAACACAATTACAAAACCATTACTTAATTGTAACTAAAATAAATCAAAAACCCTAGAGTCATATTAACATGTTTTTATCATAAAGACACTAAAAACCAAATATGACAGGGAAAAATAAGTACTCATCCTGCAAAAGTATCTAATAATAAGCAAATTTGATGACAATTGATGTCTCTATGAAAGGCATGTATAAAATAGTGATTAGAGGTGGGTTATTAATCTACTCCAGTCTAATTATAGAGTCTAGATATTTTGCATAATACTAAAACTGAACTTTTATCTTTCAAAAGCTATTCAGAGATCATTAACAATTTGCACCTGATTCTCTAAATATATGTCATAAAATCATTTTAAATAACTTACAGGCACACACATTCCTTCTATGCTACTTATATATGATGTGACAGTAATCAAATCCAATCAGTGGTTGTAGAAAATGGAGAACAACAGATCTGTAAATCAGAATTTTAAGACAATTTTTATAAATGGGCATTTTTCCTCCAACCAGACAACTCATTCAATCATCTTAAAATTTTAAGTCCATGTAGAGAATTGTACACATATTCACAAAGTGCCTCACAATGTATGCATCAAAAGCAAAACCTTTATAAGATTCCAGAAGCAGCCAAATCCCAGAGAGACTGACACAGAAAAAAGGAGAGACTATTCTATTTAGGTCTTTCAGTGGGACTATTTTTAATTTAATCTTAAAACCAGACATTTTTAGAACCCTGGTAGAAATTCTAAATACCATTAACTGTATGTGATCCACAGCGGTGAATTTACTATCAGTATAAGTTTCAGGACCATGAGTGGTTAGGATTGGAGATGCTGGGAAAAGAGAAAAATCCTAGATGAACTGATTCACACCCAGCAAAGCCATAGCAAGGTTAGTAACTCGTGATGGGGTAAAAAACAAAACAGACCACTCCAGGAAAAATCCAGAAACTTGCAGTCTGGTAGAGTCAAAACTCTGAGTCAAGAGAATATTCAGGACCTGAAATGCCTTTTGAGGTTAGAGAAGCATACCAGCCTGTGAACGCTATATAAGCAAATAAGATTCTCCCAACTACCACCCCACAGAAAGGGCGGGTATTGTGCATTGCATCCACAGTTCCTGGCATCGTTGCCTACACGGAGTAATGTGTGTCGAAGATGAGTCAAGAAACTCAGAAAAAACAAAAGACAAGATGGCAGAAGAATAGATAGACAGAAGAATCCACAGGAACGTGGGGGTCCTATAGGCAGAGCTCAGCCCCCCAGGTAAGCAATGAGGGGCCTGAGATAGCAAGAACACTTCGAGATTTGTGCTATTTTCTGTTTCTATCTTTTATAGATAAGGTCCCTGTGAAGGCAAAGGCAATCCCAGGCAGTCAGCCCATGCAGACTGGGGATGCGTGGCTGAAAGAGGAATGAAGGATGAGGGGAGCTGTGACAGCAAGTTCACTTCAGAGCTGTCCTTGTTAGCATTTCAGCCAGAGCGTTATGACAGGACTGTGGGGGAGGGGGGGTATGTGTTGTGCCTGTGTGATTTTTTAATGAGCTATCTATCACAATTAGTAAGAAAAGGAAACGCTGCTGACATATATCCTCAAAGATCAGGAGGAAATGAAGTCAGAAGTTGTTTGCCCTCAAACTGATAGACCAAAATAGGAAATTTCCAACGACTCCTCGTAACATCAGACAAGGGTGCGCTGGGTGTCAGCCCGCCGAATATTTACATTACATATGTCTGAGCCTTTCCTTTTATACTAATTCTAATTTTAGTAAGACAACATAATTAGTTGAAACCCATCAAGAGTGTTATTATGAACTGAATGTCTGTGCCCTCTCGAAATTCATATATAAAATCTCTAACCCACAATGTGACAGTATTAGGAGGTTGGGCCTTTGGGAGGTAATTAAGCTTAGATGCAGTCAAGAGGATGGAGTCCTCATGATGGGATTAGTACCCCCCCTCCCCTTTTTTTTCTGAGACAGAGTCTTGCTCTGTTGCCCGGGCTAGAGTGAGTGCCGTGGCATCCGCTTTGCTCATAGCAACCTCAAACTCCTGGGCTCAAGCAATCCTCCTGCCTTGGCCTCCCGAGTAGCTGGGACTACAGGCATGCGCCACTATGCCCAGCTAATTTTTTTCTATATATATTTTTAGCTGTCCAGATCATTTCTTTCTATTTTTAGTAGAGATGGGGTCTCGCTCTTGTTCAGCCTGGTCTCTAACTCCTGACCTCGAGCGATCCTCCCACCTCAGCCTCCCAGAGTGCTAGGATTACAGGCATGAGCCACAGCGCCTGGCCGGGATTAGTACCCTTTTAAAAAAGAAGAGAGTCAGTCTCTCTCCTCTCTCTCCACCATGTGTGGACACAGCAAGAAGATGGCCATCTGCATTCCAGGAAGAGAATCTTCACCAGTAACTAAATCTGCTGGTGCCTTGATCTGAGACTTCCCAGCCTCCAGTACTGTGAGAAATAGACATTTGTTGTCTAAGCCACCCAGTCTATCATATTTTGTTATGGCAGCCTGAGCAGACTAAGACAAGTGTTAATCCTCTTCTCAATCCTAAACAAATTTTTCTTCTACAGAGCGCTAGGAATAAACATACATCTACAATTTCTTTATTTTTTCCTGAAAATTCTATTGTTATTACTTTTATCACTATTTTGTCTTTTTTTTTATTAAAAATTCTCCAATCCCCTACATAAGCTTCAGGATGAGAGGTTACCTTGAGTGGAGGACATGTGACAGACAGGGATGCCCAGAGAGTTTCTAAGACACTAGTAATGTTCTATTTCTCAACCTGGATGGTGGGTATACATGAATGTGCATTTTATTATTATTCTTTAAACTGTATGAATATATTTTCCTTTAAGTATATTTCATGATATTAATAAATTAGAGGAAAAGAAACTCAAAATATCTATAGATAATAGAAACAGAAGAACCCAATCCAGTTCTGTAATTAAAAATTTTGAGTATGAGACAAACTGAACCAGAAACAGACCAAGGAAGAAACCTCTGGAATTAGAAAGCTGCCACTATGCTAAGACCAGAAGGGAAAAAACTCTAAAGAACATGTGGGAGGTGAAAAGCACAGAGAGAACAAAAGGCAACTTTCTCCTTCTCTAAAAATAGCAGGCCTATTAGGCCACTTTTAGACTCCAGTATTCATGTAGGAGTCCATTTCTATAAAAAGAGTAAAACTTAGAAAGAAAAAAGAAGTTCTTGGAGGACTTTCCATTCCAAAGTATGGAAAACTAAAGTTTAGAAATTTCACAAAATAATAGACAAGACAGGATTTGAACTATATGTGACTTTATTACCAAAATAGTGAACTCTCAAACTAGAGCACTGAAGAAGAAGATTAACAGGTAAGACAAACAGGATCCTTTCCCACACTGGTTTTCCGTGGAAGGACACAGAGAAATAAAGACTACACGGAGTGCAATGCTACCATGGCAAAACTGGTTTCAAAATAAAATGGAAAGGGATATTATCATATACCCTTCCCTGGAAGAATCTACAAATCTAAATTTGTTTTAAAAAATACAGAGGCCAGCCAGGCTGGCTCTTGTCTGTAATCCCAGTGCTTTGGGAGCCCGAGTTGGGAGGATTCCTTGAGGCCAGGAGTTTGAGACCAGCCAGGGCAACATAGCCTGTAGTCCCAGCTAATCGGGAGGCTGAGGTGGGAGGATTGCTTAAACCCAGAAGTCGCAGCTGACTGTGAGCTACGACTGTGCCACAGCAGCCCAGCCTGGGCAACAGAGTGAGACTCTGTCTCTTAAAACAAAAATCTTGTTTTCACTCACCAAAACGGTCATGGCTAGTAAATCTCAATCTCAGTTGCTTGATAATCACTTAAAACATATTTCTGAGTTCATAACGACAACAAATGTCTTCCCTTTATCACTCCCACATTCTTCCACTGCATTAAGAGATGTGTTTGTGCACAGGAAGGTGGAGTTCATAGATAATAACACCAACAGTAAGTCTAAGAAAAACGAGACCTGTGACCACAACGATAACGAGTCACAGGCATACCTTGGAGGTATCGCAGCATCAGCTCCTGACCACCGCAGTAAAGCTAGTATCACGATAAAGTGAATCACACACCTTTTTTTGGCTACCCAGTGCATATAAAAACTATGTTTACACTATACTGTAGTCTTTTAAGTGGGCAATAGAATTATGTCTAAAAATGCAATGCATATACCTTAATTTAAAAATACTTTATTGCTAAAAAAATGCTAAGGATCATCTGAGACTTCAGCAAGTCATAACCATCTTGCTGGCAGGGGGTCTTGCCTCCGTCCTGGTGGTTGCTGACTGATCAGCGTGGTGGTTGCTGGGGGGTGGGGTGCTTATGGCAATTTCTTAATATATGACAATAATGAAGTTGGCTGTGTCGACTAACTGATTAAGGATCGCCATAACAGATATAATAATACTGAAAAAGTTTGAAATATTGCAAGAATTACCAAAATGTGACACAGAGACAATGAAGTGAGCACATGATGTTAGAAAAAGGGTGCTGTCAGACTCGCAGGGTTCAAAAAACCTTCAATTATAAAAAGCACACATTCTGCAAAGCACAATAAAGTGAAGCACAATAAAACAAGGCGTGCCTATATACTCATGTTATACAGTTCAAGTCACTTTCAGATATTTTTTGCTCAAAAAATAAGTCTTTTTCAGATTTCCTATTTTTCCACCAAAGATAATATATTACAGTGTTAGAATATTGAGAATACCCAATAATTCTAAAAAGAGTTACTCTGGGAGACTTTTCACATGCATGCTCAAGGGGTCAGAACAGAACTATAAATTGCTCTACTTTTGTACATAATTTTTAAAATCCGGAGGCCATGTAATGGCACTTAATAGCCTTTTCAGATGACTACAATATCTAAAATCTAAGAGGACATTTTTGAAATGGCTATTAATTTAAATACCCTCATTAAACTGCCATCCAAAATCAGAAAGGATCAGTGAAGTAATAGCTTAATGAGGCTTTTTTCCTCTTTTTCACTGCCTCATGCCTAATCATTCCTGTAATTCTTAGCTAGAAAAGAATTTCAGTTTGCTCATCCTTTAAGAGGATATCAAATAGCTTGTTTAGAAAATTAAAAGTAGCTCTCAGTTTTTAACCCATAACCTCAAGTAGTAAAGTTTGTGGATTTCAGTTCTTTTTAGCTCCTTTGTCTGAAGTTTAGGCATTACATCATATCCTTGAGTTATTAATACCTGAGTTTCACCACAGGTGCCATTGAAACTACCTTCTAAATACCCCAAATCCCAGTCTTCTCCACCTGGTGTTGGATAACTCAGTGAACGTCCCTAGTTAATATACCCTCATTGCTATCGAGTCATCCAAGGCTACTGCCACCGTAATATAACTAAGAAAAACACATAATGGTCAAAATACTTCCCAAGGACTGAAAATGTTTCCCTCCCTCTCATTTTTTGTCTTAGACTTACTTAGACTCATTTTCTGAATTAATTTCTATCATTAATTTTTTCATGATCAGATTTCTTACAAAGTTAAGCTCCTCATAAACAACAAAGGAATAAAAAAATAAAAAAAGAACAAAAAACAACTGCACATTCCCTATAAAAAGAAATGACCCTGATTTCAAGTTCCTGAAGCTAGATACTGTGAAATCTGAAGCAGCACACACCTCCCCAAAATTGGAACAGGTCAGAGGACCTTCCAGAGGTGCCATGAAGGAAGGTGACCTGCTCACCACACAGAGCTCCAAGGAGGCTCTGCTATGAGCTCCACTGACCCGATCGATCGTGCCCCAGTGAGAGATGCACTCCCCCAAAGGAGGAGAACAATAGACTGCTGAAGAGTGACCAAAGCAATAAACCCCAAACAAGCTGTGGAGCCCTGGCTCATTCCTCCCTCCCTGTCCCCACCGGCTTTGTTCCCCACACTCTGCTTCAGCAGACAGCTGTCTCCATGCACGGATGAATCACAGTGAAAAAGAAGCGAACAGGGACCTAGGCAGAGATACCAAGTAAGAAAAGAAACAAGGAAAGTAGCAAAGCCCAGGGGAGATGAAGGACATGTACCACAAGAAAACAGAGGACATGTTCACATTCTATGGCCTCAAAGAAATCATAGAAATAATCTCTCTCTTTGTTTTTAAGGAGCTCAAAGAAACATAATAAAATACAATGAAAGAGAAGCTGGCAAAGCTCAGGAAGGAAATAATAAAATAAAAAATAAAAATTACAAGGGTGCCAACCAAATTAGAAAAAAAGGAAAAATATGAAAACAGTCAGTAGTCAAAGAGGAAATGGTATACAGATGATAGACAAATAACATATACACATTGTTGTTCCTCCTGAATAAAAGAATAAAACACACGGAAGAGAAAAAATAGGTAAAAAATATAATGGAACATAACTTCCCTAAAATCAAAGAAAGACTTGAATTTGTAGCTCAAAAAAATACACCATGTTCCTGAAAAAACTGATAAAGCACCATTAGCATAAGTAATGTTATTAATCCTGGTGAAGTTAATGATAAGGAAAAATCATACGATTATCTAAGTCTGAAAAAGCAAGCTCTCTAGGAAAACTAGGTTGCTTCAGAATCACTGAGCAATTCTCAAGTTCAAGGGCAATGGAGCCATTTCTATAAAGTCCTAGGAAAAGTCTGATTCAAAATTCCATGTCCAGCCAAGTTGTTCTTCAAACATTTTCAAGTGTTCAAGAACTCAAGAAATGCAACACTCAGACCTCTATCTTAGACAATATACTTTTTAATTAATTCTAGTCAAGCCAAACACAAATAACCCAGGGAGTAAAGAGAAACCATGGTAAAAGGACCCATGATGAGCCTTTGAAATTATTTTAAGTACAGAATTAATATTGGCCAGGCATGGTGGCTCATGCCTATAATCCCAGCACTTTGGGAGGCTGAGGCAGGAGGATCACTTGAGGTCAGGAGTTTGAGTCCATCCTAGACAATACAGTGAGACTCCATCTTTACAAAAAATTTAAAAACAGCCAAGTGTGATGGTGCACACATGTAGTCCTAGCTACTCAGGACGCTGAGGCAAGAGAATCACTTCATTTGAGCCCAGGAGTTCCAGGCTACAGTGAGCTATGATCACACCATTACACTTCAGCCTGGGTGACAGAGAAAGACCATGTCTCTAAATAAATAAATAAATTTTTAATTAAAAGAGTTAACATTTATTGCGGGAATTGTGGTTACTAAGCAAAACACAAATCTTATAAACATTGACAATGTAAAAAGAATATTATATGGTGATATAGCACCTCTTGTACTTTCCTGGAAAGAGCTGGAACCCATTCTACTAAGTGAGGTATCCCAAGAATGGAAAAATAAGCACCACATGTACTCACCATCAGATTGGTTTCACTGATCATCAACTAAGAGCACATTCAGGAATAACATTAATCGGGTGTCAGGCAGATATGGGGGGGGAGGGGATGGGTGTATGCATACATAATGAGTGTGATGCGCACTGTCTAGGGGATGGACACACTGGAAGCTCTGACTGGGGGGGGGGCCAATGGCAATATACGTAACCTAAACTTTTGTACCCCCACATAAAAATAAAAATAAAAAAATAAAAAAACTAAGCCAAGAATTAGAACAACAACAAAAAAAACCAAGAATATTATAACAGGTGAAGATGAAAGAAAGTGGAAGAATTATTAGTCCATTAATTTCTTCTCTTTAAAATATATAATCTAATTGAGACATTTCTTATTAAATGACTCCAAATAATGTTCTTCATAACTTCAGTAGGATTTTTTAGCAAATAGTATCTTTTGTTATGAAGAAATACAGTATTCATCTGACCTCCACAAATTCCTTTAATTTCACTTGTTTTATTTTCTTTTAAATTTAATATTTATGAAATCCAAAATTTGTTCAATTTAATCATTTATATGTTTAAATGTCATTATAGAATAATCCCATTTTTGTAAACTATCTATCTACCAAGTCTTCCATCAGTATACATAGAGAGTTCTCTGAATTAAGTTTATAAATATTAATAATGGTTACTTCCGAATGGTAATGTACTTTTTTGTATTCACTTGAAATTTTATAATGCACAGTATCATTTTTACAAAAGCAATACAATATTTTTTCAAAAAATTGCTTTTTATTTAGCAGCTGCTCTTCTAAGTCTCAGAAATACAAATATTTCTGGCAATGAAAAAGAAACTAATCTAAATGTCCACCGTTAGTTGTTTTTTATATGATGGTGCAGTAACAACAGAATATTGAGGATGAACAAGTAATTTGAGATATCCATTGCTTCATCATGGCAAGCTGCCATTTTAATAAACTCTTGCTTTTCACTGGAAATCAGTAAGACTAAAACTTTGCCAGTGATCTCAGAGAGAAAAATTGAGAGAATTACTCATGGAGCTACTAAGGTACTTTTGTTACAAGTCTTACATTGTTGCTGACTTCTCAGAAATAAGACAAGGTCTTTATTACTCAAATACAAAATACCAACTTCAGCACACGGAACCTAGTAGATGCTCAATGCATGGTAACGTTTAGCTTAAGTGATATCTGAAGAGCAGAGGGCTTTACTAAACCCTTTACTTGTCTAAGGCCTATAAGTAAAGTAATTTAAAATGAATGAGGCAATTTTTTAAAAATGGAAAAACTACCTCTTTATCTCTTCCCCATTCCATCATACCCTTACCTCCATGGGAAAACAGACCTAGAAATGAAGGAAAACCAAGCGAGCTGCACAGTGACCACTGGTCTGCAGATCTGTGCTCTATAATCACCATCTGCTCCCAGCTTATAAATATAAGGGCTGGAATAGATTCTATCAGGAAAAAAAAAAAAAACATTCCTGCAAAGCTTAAAGACATTTAATGAACTTAAAAGGCATGTTTACATTTTTTATATCAATGAAACCAAACAAAAGCATAAGACTATGACTTAAAAATACACAACAGGCCGGGCACGGAGGCTCACACCTGTAATCCTAGCACTCTGGGAGGCCAAGGCGGGAGGATCACTTGATCTCAGGAGTTCAAGACCAGCCTGGGCAAGACCGAGATCCCGTCTCTACTAAAAATAGAGAGAAATTATATGGACAACTAAAAATATATATAGAAAAAATTAGCTGGGCATGGTGGCGCATGCCTGTAGTCCCAGCTACTCGGGAGGCTGAGGCAGGAGGATCACTTGAGCCCAGGAGTTTGAGGTTGCTGTGAGCTAGGATGATGCCACGGCACTCTAGCCTGGGCAACAGAGTGAGACTCTGTCTCAAAAAAAAAAAAAAAAAAATAGAATACATAGCAGTGGACATTCAGACAAAATCTCATTAAGAAAAGTACACTTTTGAATGAAGCACCTGGGGAAAATCCACACAGTAAATCCTACCAGGTAAACAGCTGACTGCAACTCATCATAGCTTTATCAACTGTCAAAACTCTTAATATACTTTCTGATAGTTTTAACATAAAGTCCTGCATTTATTTCTTACTATGTGAATGTTGAAAAGCAAGAGTCCTTAAAATAGATGTGAATCTCCTTTTATTGCAAGATGAGGTACAATCCAATCCCACAATATTTTTCAGATCCTCTAAGCACCTTTTTGCATTTTAAAAAATGATTTCAGCCATCCCACCCTTTTTCATTCTAGGTTTTCACAACCATTAATTTTGACAAATGCCTGCTGCTTAATGTCAAAATACAAGTATGATTAACAGAAAACAAGATTTTCCTCATTCCACTTAGTCAACACTAAGGGACATAACTACACACCTGCTTAAAGAATTAGACTGTATTGTAAGCAGCAGAGAAGTTAAAAAATTCTTTTTCCCAAATGATAATTAAGCATGAGAGGTTTTGTCCTTCAGACAGCAAATAGCCATAAAAATAAAAAGACTGGATCTGCAATATTACAAAGTAAAATCCAAACAAAGGCAGTCTGTTTGCCTCAACATGCAAATATAGATTTCAAGCTATAATTGAGGAAGTGTTTGAATGAGGAGAGGTCAGAGAGTGGGCACCTAGGAATATTTAGGTCATGACAGCCTGTATTGTGAGTAAGTGAAGAAGTCCTGGAGAGAGACTCCTGAATTGAAGTTCTCCTCTACCAAGCAAAACATCAGCCATAATACAGGTGAACCTTGGGAGCAGAGGCTTAAGACCATCTCATTTCCCTTCCCATAAGCCCTTTCCTCTGTAAAACTTGCTCAAATACAACAAAGAATAACCATGTAGGAAAAGATTGCCTTTTGTTTGCAGAGATTGCAGTAATGAGAAAAAACTAACGGCCTGTCTAGAATCTTGGTAAAAAATTCCACTGAGCCTAGTGGCCTGTGAGAGGCATATGTTAATTTTAAGGGGGAAGAAATGATTATGTCTTGTAGGAGAACTCTGAGCTTTAAATCTAACCCTTCTTAAGGTGATGATCCATTTTATAAAGTGTCAACACACAACTAAAGAAAGGCCAGGCCTTCCCAGGAACCAAAGTGAATCTGTGCTGCCCACGTAATAACACACTCTTTCTCGTGAGAAAAAGAAAAAGCTGGGTGAAGACCTGGATTTCCTTTGCACTTACGGCTACATGGCACTGCCTCTTTAGAGAGCCACTGGAACTCTCGAGCTGACCAAAGCCCAGGGCTGTCACTGTCTAGATGTGTAAGTTTAACGTGGGAGACCCAACGCCTCCATGTCTCAGATTCATCATCTATAAATGGGGACAATAACAGTAACTATCTCCCAGGTTGCTGTGAGGATTAAATGAGTTAGTTAACATACGGCACTTTGGACACTGCAGCACACACTGGAAATGCTCAATAAATCGATTATTAGTGTTATTTTTGCCTGAATTCCAAGTCCTGACAACTTAGTCTGAGCTAAGATTTTTATTCTTTTGCTGACAACTACAGAGGTGAAAACCAGATCTAAACTATCATTGTTAGAAACTTTAGTTGGCAAACATATTCTCACTTGCAAATTCTTTTACTAGTAGGTTTGGTAGCCCCTTCTTGCACTGCAAGCCACCTGACACTACCACAGTCAGAAAGAGGAGGCCTCATGGGAATTAAGTGTGGTATTGAACACGTCAAAACCTACATTCTCAGTCCCAGAATCTTCATCAAAGTTCTCGTACATTCATTCTTCTTTCTACTTAATCTTTACTATTTAAATATTCTGAAATATTTAGGTACAGAGAGTACAGTTTAATAATCCCACGTGCATAATCTATAGCTCACATACACAAGAGCCCCATGGGCAATACTCTCCATGTTAGGAAAGGAAGAATGACAAGAGCTATGGGCTGGAAGTCCAGAGTCCCAAGTTCTAAGGCTCAATACATCCCAGGGTGAACCTGGGCAAAAGAGTCCATTACTAAATTTCAAGGTCTTCATGTGTAGATGGTAGAATTTGGTGCAAATTCCATAACTCTACAAATCACAATATGTCAAATGAATAGCTACATTTCTAAAGTTATTCTGTTATAAAATAAAATAAAACCCCTTGTTTTCCAGACCTCTCATTCCTGATACTCCTGAGCACCTGGATCATGGCCAGAATCCAAGATTCAAGGCAAAAAACGCTTATTGAGTCTTCTAAATTACTATTTTAAAGGTAGGACATCACTAACACTGGGCCAGAGAAGACCTCAAGTCTTTATTCAAGGTTACTAACTCTTGATTTACATAAAGTGCTAATAATTTTCATTATTTCTTATTCTAGCTCTGAACTATTAAAAAGGAACAAATTAGTAAGAATTGGGCTGAACAACAGGTTTACTCAGAGCAAAAGTGATGGCCTACAGCAAGAATGCAGCCACAAAACCTACTACATTGCTGGCTAAGCAGCCAAAACAATAACCCTGCATATTAAAAAAGTAAAATTACATCTAATATATTCTTTCCAAGAAACAGAAAATCATTGAATATATTTTAGATGATTTTTTCAGAAATGATTCTTTTTTTGTAAATTATATCAAGGATATACCATAGATACATAAAAGTTATATCAAGAAACAAGCTTTCGTTATCTAGAAAGAAGATATTAAGTTATCTTCATATAACTTTATTATATTATCTGGAAAACTCATTTAATGTGGAACAATCCATTCCCATCAACCTTATATAAATGAGGCTTCACGGTATAAGAACTTTTAAAATAGTCCTTTATAGGTTTTAGGTGATGGGGAAAAAAATAGGTCAAAATTTACATAGCTGCAGCGTATACAACTGTGTAAATGAATCCATGATAATCTTGAGTGGTTTTTAAATAGAACCTTACTATATTTTCAATCAAGGGCTTCCATGAGTAGCAAAATAGAAAATAACAGAATGTTTAGAAAGTCTTACACCAGCCATCAAAAAGGCCAAGACTATTACCGACTTATGACAGAATTTTACAAAAGAAATTGATTATTACTGCTCAGGTAATAGAAAGTATACTTTGCCAAAGGTATAGAACACCTGTTGAGTGCCTGTTACACATGCCAGTCCCTTCACATACTGCACCTCTGTCAGCCCTTCCATCAATATCAGTTCACAGTTTTATAAACTGAGGCTCAGAGTAGTCTCAGGATTTCCTCCAGTGGCAAAATCAGAATGCAAATCAAAATATTTATCTATAAATCTACAGCATACTTTCCACCACACCACACTACTAATTCACTCATTACACACATATCGACTGAGCCTCTACCTTGTGTCAGGCACAGGTTTAAGTGCTGATGGGTGATGCATTCCTTCTTCCCTCTTCCTTTTCTCACTTCATATCTCCTCTCATCTCACTTTCACACAAGTGCCTTCTTACCTTGTCTGCTCTAAGAAATCATCCACTCAAGCTTGTATTCTTATTCCACATGTACTAGGGGCTTTCTTGGCACACAGTATGACACTTGGCTTTAAATAAATATGAATCCAATTCTGTAAATATGCTCCTCCTTTTTAATAATGCTAACTTTTCAAATCAACACCATAACACCATTAGACAACACAGTGCACTAGAAGAGAAACACTCCATTCCGCCAAGGATCACAGTGGCCTGACCAAATTAATGCAATCCCAAGGGAACTAATTTATACTGAAGGAGATGCTGCTTTATGTCACAAGATTTAATGTTATTTTCTGAAATCATTAACCAGTAAAAATAACCAATTAGCTTCTCAACATACAGAGAGTAGCTATGTCTAGAAAAAAAAATCACTTGGTCCATCTCACAAATGAATACAAGATTTGAACACTCTACTGACCATCATGCTTTGCTCATGCATAAACCAGTGAAGGCTTTCTGGAAGACAATCCTACAGCAGTACTTCATCAAATTAAGTGTACACCTGTTCTATAACCCAATAATTCTGTTCCTGAGTATATGCACCAGAGAAATTCCTACACAGGTCCATGGGCTATATTCATACTGATTTATACATATACATTATAATATGGCTTATGTTTGGAGAGAGACTAAGGGAATCTAGATTTCTCCCCCGGGGGGAAGGTAAGAGTGTTAGATACACTACACAGGATGCTCTGATACAGTAAGATATAATAAAAAAGATATACACAATTACAGCCATAGATCTTTAAACACTGTGTTGAGTAGAGATCTATAGCATAACACCACCTATATGAAATAAAATTAAATGCCCACAAAACTATAATATATATTTTTATAAGAACACATATAAATAAGAGATCACATAAAACACATTGGGATGGTTGCCTCATTGGGATATAAGCAGAGAAAATAAGAAGGTGATTGGGAATAGGTAAGAATAAAAACATTAAACAATATTGGGGCCTTACCCAGACCAACAATGCAACATACCATGAATGAGAAAGCCATTAATGCAACCCTCTGTACCTGAAATTCATTGGAAACCTAAAGGAGTATCAGCCATAATCACTAAAACATGTTATTTATAAGTGCTTGACTTCTTTTCTACTGTTCTTCAAAGTCAGTGGGAAAACACTGATTTTTACCACCAACATTTGTATTACATATTAAAAATTCAATAAACAGCATGTTATAATTAGGAAACAAAACACAAACAGAAAACCTTTTAAATTCCTAAACGCAGAGGAAAAGTTTCTGCTGGCCCACAGGTAACACAGGAGAAAATAACTAGAGTTACTTACAAGATTTTTTCAGATAGTCTTCAGAAGGTGAGCTGTTTTGAACAAAGGCAATGGCTAGTCAGTTTAAATAGCATGCCCTTATACACAGGTGCCTGCTGTGTGCATGCAAAAATTGAGTTTTCAGTCAGATTTGGATGTTTGATGTGTTAAGAATAATGAATATAATAAATAATAATTTTAAAATATGGTATTTCACACCAATGGTTTCTGTATATTTTTATGTACCACCGTCACTCCCTAAATTAAGGCAAAGGACGTTAGTGCATTTTTGACATCATTCTTCCCAATACAATCAAATCAGATACAGATTAATTTTGGGCATCAAAACTGATTTTTACAATAGCCTAATACTTTCTCTAAAGAAGACACTGAAAACACATTTAGACCGGGAATGGTGGCTCACTCTGGGAGGCCGAGGCTGCCGGATTGTTTGAGCTCAGGAGTTCAAGACCAGCCTGAGCAAGAGCGAGACCCCGTCTCTACTAAAAATAGAAAGAAATTATATGGACAGCTAAATATATATATAGAAAAATTAGCCGAGCATGGTGGCACATGCCTGTAGTCCCAGCTACTCGGGAGGCTGAGGCAGTAGGATTGCTTGAGCCTAGGAGTTTGAGGTTGCTGTGAGCTAGGCTGATGCCATGGCACTCTAGCCCCAGCAACAGAGTGAGACTCTGTCTCAAAAAAAAAAAAAAAACATATTTAACACATTGACTGCCACACTAGAAAAAAAATTTTTTTCCACTGCAGCCAGGGTGTTTTATAATGAAAATAGAATAAAAACTTCAAAAACAAAACGATCCTTTCTAATTTAATGAAAAATTTGTTATTTTTTATTGTTTTCTATGGTTTTGCGCAGGGGGCCACCCATCACATAACATGTATGCTACAGCATGGCAGCATGAGTTGCCTGCGCACCACCCAGCTCCCAAGATAAAGAGACATGTGAGGTGCATATGCTCAGGGGCCCCAAGCTCAAAACTGGCGTGAGTTAGATACAACTCACATGGCAATTAATGTGTTAAGTTACTGCATTTCAATTCCAATCAGAATGCTAAAATATTTTATCACATTTCAATGCAATGTGAGAAATAAAATTAAATTATATTTAACATATTGGATTTTACATCTATCAATAGGAAGTTATTGACTGTTCTCTTAATGGACTATATTAAGTTCAGCTCACATGTAAAACTTACTGAGACAGCAAAAATCTGCAAAAATTCTTCTGAGATAGCTTTCACCTTGCAGAAAATTCTTATGGACTTCAAAATATCCTTTTGCAGACTACAAAAACCTCCTGCTGTTTAATAGTACTGAACACTGGCAGGGAGAAACTTAAATAGCTTCTCACATGCTTAAAATACAGTATTTTTCATGTATTACACAAATTCTTTTTGTAACTTACCAATCTCTCCTTCTTAGAAAATGATCTATATCCTTACTTTGTATTCTAGGTGAATACATATGAACAGAATTGTGGCTGTTTTCTGTGGAACAAAAGCTATCTCAGGAGCCAATTTCCAGAAGGTGCTGATTACTGAATGAAGTAGACTAACATTCAGTGTCCACGACTGAGTGGCTTTCAAATGCAAAAACTGGGACCAGGGATAAAAAATTACAGAATGACAGAAAAAAAAGGACTTGATAATGGTCAGCATAGTCTAAGAATCAGCTATCCCAGGCCTCCAGGTGTTCTGGAATATATAGAAGAGTTCTCAATGGTGATAAGAAGGGATTTGAGAATCAGCTAGGGAGTGGGACTGAATAACTTTTAAAGGTTTACCTAGCCCCAACATTTCATGATAGAAAGGAAGCCCATGAAAAAAGCTACAAGTTGTTCTTGGAAGAAAGAACCAAATACACAAATATTCATGTAATAGTTTTTCACTGAGCCGTCACAATTAAAGCCTTTTTCATCAATTCAGCACCCTTTATAAATCCTTCCAACTTCAAAATGGAGATTCAAAAGTCACACACTTAGCCAAGTCACAAAAGGCAAGTAGGCCACCTAACTCTTAACCTCCTTTAATACAAGAAACAAGATGTTTAAAGAGGAAATTCGTATCCTGACTTTAAACTTAGAAAAATGCCAGAGTAGGAAATGCCCTGCGATTAAATCCAACTTTCAAAAGACAAATTGCACCATGATTTCTTCAATAGTAAGAAAACTTTATCTTCTACTTTAGAAACAAAAAAAAAAGAGTGACGCTGGGACATCCAAAGCCCTATCGGAGGCGGCAAATGACAGAGGAGTCAACAGCAGATGGAAGTGCTGGCAGGGAAGTACCTCCCAGCTAAGCATGGACCTCTCTCACAGGTGGAAGCAGAAGGCAGCAGAAACACCCTCAGGTTCTTGGAGGTCCCTTGATGACAACAGCAGAGCAAGGTCAAAACTGAGCCTCTGGATTGTGCACAAAGGAGAGGAAACAGGCATCTATATCGCTCTACAAAAAGTATTGCTTGCAGAACTGTTAGTCAATATACTAAGAAAAACATTTTGATTCCAGGCCCTGTATCATGCACTGCTAAAGTAGATATAAATCCTACAAACATAAAGTGTTCTATTTCCTTCCTAAAAGCCACTTCTGAGAACCCATTTTTCATGAAGGTAATATTCATTATCATGGCTAACTACCTGCATATCTGTGCTGCACACTGGTGGAGTCATATCTAAGGAATTGTGTTCTTTTTGTACTTGAGAGCCATGTATTTAATTATCACTTATCAGGAAGTGGCCTTCAAAGAAAGAGCCAGACATATTGGTTTTCTTTTGGCTTTCTATGTGGCCTGGCTATATGACGATGAGTATGACACATGACAATGGGTATAAAATATTCTACACTGATACTAGTATCTGATGAATACAACCAGGCTTTAAGCAAATCTGACATTCTGGGCCTTACAGGAAGAAAAGAAGAATTTCCTGCATTAAAAAAAAAAACAGCAAAAATAAATTTGCAAACAATTCATGCAATATTTTAATCATAAAAAATACTTCCAAACAACATATCTTAAGGAGAGATACAAACTCAAAACAAGGAAAATACAGTATGGGCATTTTGTTCATGGTGCTAGGGTGCAGAAACAGTTTGCTGCCTTTAATTCACAAACCTGGAAACCTTGCCTCAAACTGCTTTTATGAAAAAGAATATCTAATGGTGTCTTGAGGTTTGCTCACTTTTTACAGTTCACCAAACCAAAAGCACATAAAGAACCCAGGAATTCAAAGCTGCATGAAAAGGTAGACTTACTTCTGAAAGCGCTGTTGTCACTAAATGTTTACACTCAGTCATGAGTACATTAATGATTTCATAGGAACAGAGTTAACTAGACCTCTCAAAATCATAAAGGCACTCATACACCATACACTTTTAACCTCAGTTAAAGTATCAAGAGTACTTCATTTTTGCAGCTTATAGAAATTCTGGCTGTTAAAGGTGTATCAGGCAGAGATACTACTGAGAAAAAAGATGCAAAACAGCTACCTTGTATCAACAGTCCACCACTTTTATATATCCAGTAAACATTCCATATCAAACATTGACTCACCAGCTAAAATAGAGGCTCAAACAGTTATTGTCCCCCACTGCATCCAAAAATATTGAACTACTCATCCCTGAATTACTCATCCTTCAAAAGAGCTCAGCCATCCCCTCCTCTGTGTAGCTTTCCCTGATCTCACCCCAAATTGTGGGCTCCTTAAAGGGACTGCATCTTACTCTTGTTTCCCCTTCGCCTAGCACAGTACAGAGGAAGGGAGAACAAGTGCTAGCAGTCACACAAAGAAACCCTTTGCCATTGTCTGAACAGGTTTAAAAAGCAAAGCATCTTCTTAGGGTCAAGCACCACATCAGTGCTTAATGAATAAATGCTAACAGTAATGAGAAGAGCCTCAGACACAACTGTGTCTCTAAGAAATCTTTTGTTGGTCAAAGAATTTCAGTTATGCAGGATGAGTGAGCTCTGGGGACATTATGCACAGCATGGGAACTATTGTTAATAATACTGCATTGTACACTTACTTGAAATTTGCAAAGAGAGTAGATCTTACATGTTCTCACCACAAAAAAAAAAAAGAAAGAAAAAGGATAACTATGTGAGGTGATGAATATGTTAATTAGCTGAGTGTGGTGATCGTTTCACAATGTGTAACTGTATCAAACCATCACGTTGTACACCTTAAAATATATGCAATTTGTATTTGTCAATCATACCTCAATAAAGCTGGAGGGAGAGTCTAAGGGAAAAAAAAAAAAAGAAATCTTAGGGATTTATAAAGATACAGCCTGTCCTTATGCTGTGAGATCCTTCAAGTCACATAGTTTAGTCTGATTTATTGGATGTGTGGGCAAAAAATAAAAGAAGAAATGAAATGTGCACTCTACAATGTGTTAGAGATTTTCAGTCTCTTATTTGAAAAATATTCCTATAAAAAAAGATACATTTTTAATTATTTTAACTTAAAGAAGTACTTGAAACATTTTGCAGAAATGGTTTTATAAAAAAGCCTATAGATTGGTTTTTTTAAAACACAATCTAAATATTCACATACCATCATGGAAGATGAATTAGAACTGACATTTTAAAGAGAGCACTTTTATAAACAATTCATAATAATAAACCATAACTGGATTCTAATATCAGGGATTCTAATTTAAAATTAATTTTTTTAAATTAGGGAAAATGCCTAATTGATGACTCTAGTCTATGAATCGTCAAAAATTGGTTCCAGAAATAACACAATTCTTACTGGCAGGAGATGACCGCTGAGAATCTTAATGAGCCATTTCATCTGATACCAAGATCTTACTTTATATATCTACATAGAATCAAGAGGAAAATTTAATGAATTATTGTTTGGGGCTAGTTTTATGTAAGAAATATTAGTAGTGAAAATAAAGCGAGATTAAAAGACAAATGATATAAAGTGTTTTTTATTTCTCTAAGGTTCAACTTTGTAGAACTTTGCAAACACATCTTCAGCGGAATTTCTTTATCATTGAAAAATGTCAGGTACGGTTTGAATGTATGTGTCCCTTCAAAATTCACATTGGAATTTAAACCCCAAAGTGTTAGTATTAGCAGGTTGGGCCTTTGAGGGGTGATTAGTCCCTGGGGGCTCCACCCTCATAAATGGGATTAATGTCCCTTATAAAAGAGGCATCAGGGAGCTGTCTGCCCCTTCCCTCTCGTCCCCATGTGAAGACACAGTGTTTGTCCCTCTTGCCTTTCTGCCATGTAAGGATGCAGCACCAAGGTGCCATCTTGCAAGCAGAGATCCCTGACCAGATACTGAATCTGCTGGTGCCTTAATCTTGGACTTCCCAGCCTCCAGAACTGTGAGAAGTAAATTCTACACTTTATAAACTACTCTGTCTATGGTATTTTGTTATAGCAGCATGAATAGCCTAAGATAATGTCTCAACTGTTACAGACTCTGGCAATGGGCAATCCTGCGTTCTGATCTCACTGTCACTAGCCATGTGGTTTTGTAAATCTCTCCATGCCTCCATTTCTCTCACTCCATGCCCCAGGTCTCCGCTTACCTGCAGGCCTCCATGCTGCCTTTCCCTTCAAACTTTTGTCTGACCAACTCTTACACAAGCTTTGGGTCTGAGTTGAGACATTTAGCTCCATAAACTTTTAGCTCCCTACCCAACCCCTAATTTGGGTTAGGTATCCCTCCTATGCGGGGTGAAAGCATCCTGTATTTTGCCCACCTCAGGATTCTCAGATTGTCATTAAATGGCTGCAGACTTGTCTTTCTCCTCCAATGTTCTACAAGCTTCCTGAGGGAAGAGCTTCTCTCTCACGACTTTAACAGTGCCTGGCACTTAGCAGGCACTCAATAAACATTTGTGAAATTAAAGTGCTTGGAATGGTTCACATAATAAAAGGCTTCCATCAATGGAAAGCTATCAATCAATTCACTGAGGTTAGAAAGAACTTTATGCACTTGGCTAACACAGAGGGTCAATAAGAGATGTCCATTTAAGTAACACTTCTGGTCATTTGCAAAATCATAGTTACACATATTAACAATTATGCTACTGAATGTCCTGCTACATCAGGGCCAACGGGATTAAATTCTCTTTGACAGGAGAACACTCATATCTGTAAACAAACAGATAAACTTCTTTCACCAGATAATGAGAATTATACAACCCACTATGTTGCCTTTCTGACTTAACTGTCAGAAAAGTAATATCTACATTCAGTAACTACCATAATTAACTCATCTCAGATGCCTAGTCACATCTAATTCTCTGTGCTTTTCAATTTTTTGCCATGATTAACTTCTGCTAGAATTTTTATATATCACTTTGTACAACCAGGAAGTGTTCTGAAGAATGAATCAAGTTCAGGTTTTACTTGCCAACGTTCTGCATTGGAGTGGACACCTACAAAGTTTCTTCTTTTATCCATCAGTCAAGAAATAGCCCCTTAATTCACTACATATGTTTTTCATATCCTAGATAATATAAACAGTGCGATGTGATCCCACTGATAATTAGATCCCTTTGGTTCTTCTAGAAATTCTTAGTTGTCTACATTTTCTCTCCTTGGTGCTAGAGACTACAGCCACAGGCTCTTCTTTTCTGGGCAAGCACGATCTTTTCATGGTCCAGAACTTAGAAAATCTAAATCCAGCTCCTGTAGCCCTCCTGATTTCCCCAGCCTGGTGTTTAATACCCTTGGGTCCCGTTCATCCACAGTAATTATTGTCAATAGGCAATGGGGGTGCGGTAAGGAAGCCTCCACTGTACTTACTTCACCACCCAAGAGTTATGCTAGGCCTTGTCCATCTATAAAAATCAAGAATCAGTACATAAATATCAATGACTTGGTTGTGATTTTATTTTTAATAATCCTGTTATTATGTTTAATTGTAAAAGTCTTCTTCAAACCATTTTGAAAGTAGGTAGGCTACACAAGTAAATAGAACTAGAACCTACTAAAATTTAAGCAATATTTATTTTATTTTAAATGTTTTCAAGACTTTCTGGACCTTATCTACCAGTATAAAAATGAGACTTAGAAAGCAGATGATAATGCCCAAAGCATCCAATATAGGTTTAACTTTTCAATCAGAAATGCCTGAGATGAGTCCTGATGGGTATTCACCTGACCAACGAAAATATGGCAAAAAGAAGAGCTACCTGGTAACCTAGAATCAAAATGTTTAGGACTAGACAGAAAGGATGCCGTCAGGAGAGAAAATCCCATTGCTTAGAACACTGCTGGGCCTCTAGGACATATAAAATGCAATAGTCACCCACATAATACTGCACCCGGCACAGTGGCAATCAACATTCACAGCAACTTTGGGGATCTTTGCCGCTTAAGATTTTTATTATCAAAGAAGCTTTTTCAAAATTACCAAAATAATTCCAATCTTCATAGAGTACCTAAATCAAAAAGACCATAATTTCTTGAAACAGTACTTGGAAATTACAATATGAGAGACAAACAGATTTACCCATTACCAAGCAGCACTTGACGCTAAATGTTTCGCTGCAATGAGTAAGCAATAAATGAATTCGGGTGGTGTATTAGTTTGCTAAGGATGTCATAAAGTATGTCACACACCAGTGGCTTAAGCAACAGGAATTTATTTCCTCACAGTTCGGGAGGCTAGAAGTCCAAGATCAAGGTGTCGGCAGGGTTGGTTTCACGCTGAGGGCACTATCCTATGTCTTCACGTGGTCTTTCCTCCCTACACATGAGAGTCTGTGTCCAAACTTCCTCTTCTTATGAGGACACCAGCCTGAGGACTTCATCTTAACTTAATTACCTCTTTAAAGACCTTACCCCAAATACAGCTACATTCTGAGGTACTGGGGGTTAGGACTTCAACATATGAATCAGGGACATAACAGATGGTTCTGCTCAGCAAACAGGATTACTTTAAATCCTATTGGGACCTTCTGCATTTTCTTTACATTGTTAAAAATTGACCAAAAGTGGCTCCATTCTTCTTCTCACTTAATGTGAACAGATGTGTGGTCATTAGAAGTACGCCCAGCTCTGTGCAAACTGACAGTCCGGCACTGTGACCGCAGCAGCCACAGCGAAGGCGACTCTAGGCAAAGAGCTCGCACTAGAATCCCAGCACGTGACTAAATCTCAACAGGCCTCATGCTACTCAGCAGTAAAATGGGGATAATCATCTCTTCCTCTCAGGGTTATTAAAGGAATTTATAGAAGAATACAAGCAAAGGGCTTAGCACGGGGTCTCTTACTATTACCATTCTAGTAGAAAGACTTTCTTCTGTACATAGATCCCTTGAAATGAGGAAATAAAGCATTTAGCCTATGAGCTAGCAGCGTCGTAAACACCCAGTGTCCTGGAATGTAGAGCAATGTACACATCATCCATTCTAACCCCTTCAGACTAAAGCCCAGAGGGTGTGCCCAGCTGCACAGCTGGGACTGGAAGTCCTGACTCCAAATTCCCAGGCTGGTGCCTTCCCAGCTTCCCTTTCCTGGAAACTCAAAAGAGGAATTTCTGCAGTGAGGCTGACGGGCAGAGAGTCGTAGAGAAACTGGGGCCAGCACTGACACACGCGGCCAGCCAATCTAGGCTCAGGAGTCCCACAAACTCAACACCTAAGGACAACAATGACTCCCATCAAGGATCCCACAGCCTCAGGCTGGTATGGGTCCCCAGCCACAGCTCCTGACTTCGGGTCCCATCACTCGAGAAAGAAAAGTGCAGCAGGAGGCCTGTTTCTTTTTACAAACCAAGTTTAAGTTCAATCTCCAAATCTGCAGAGCTGAAAAAACATCTAGCAGAATGAAGGTGAAATTCTCCTTAGAATTCTAATAGGTGGTTTTGCCTTCCATCTGCTGCTCTGAGCAGAACTACTCTGTAGTTCAAGCTTCTCTGGGCGTGGGGGCTCAACAGTCTTGACTCACCCCAGGGGTGCGGTGCTTTCTGGCTCTCACACCTCTGCCCTGCCACTTGCCCGTGTAGCATACACCTTTCTCCCTCCCACATCTTTCCAAATCTAAGGCACCCATAGTGGCTGCTGATGGGTCCTCACGCCCTCAGTACTCTCCTTGACACGCTAAAGGCAGCTTCTGGAAATACCTGAGACTCATGGCCTGAGAGCTTTTTTCCTGCCCAGGAGGAAGTAGTAAGAGTTATTGCCCCCAGAAAGAGCCATCAGCCAATAACACACTGGCAGCTCCCCTGCCTTGCAACTGAAAAACTCTGGCATGAGAATCCACAGACGCCCAGGGCTCCTCAGTGGGAATGAGCTGCAGATGCCCACAGTAGCAAGCAGAACTCACCCCTCCCTGGCTTCTTTCTCTTCCTTATCTCACTTCCCCACTCCCTCTCGGGCATTTCCTGGAATCCTCACCCCAGAGTCTCCTACCAGGGGATCCAAAACCAAGGCAGCATCATGCAAGACTCCCATGAAATTCCACCTTCCCCAAAAAACCTTCCCTCCTCACCCTCACTCCTCACTTAGGAGACAAGGTCTCCTAAGTCACTTTCTATCATGTTATAATGCTATTCTCACACATTTTCATCTCATTTCTCTACCATGGGCTCTTAGAGAGGGAGAATTCTCTCACACAGCTCCGGATTCCCTGTGTCTCTCAGCAGAGTATCTTACACAATTGGAGAGGAGATTGACTGCATGAAGAATGAAGCAACCACGCCAGTCAGCAAGAAAGTTGGACCCTTTAACCTACTGAAACTATATCAGTGAGGCTTCTTCTTTCAGAAGCACAGCATGAACTACTTTAAATGAGCAAATTACTATGTGCATGTATTTCTTTAAATCACCTTTTCTACATATTCATCTTAAATAAAACACCTCTGATTCCCAGAAAATCAGAAAAAGGTCTTTTTCTAAATTCAGAACTACTCTACTCTCCAAGTTTTCAGTCCACGCCTCACTTTTAGGTTTCAGCCACCCAACGTGGATGTTTTACAGAGATTTCACCCAAACAGAGTTCTCTGTGGGCATCATTCGAGACAGACGCATGAGAAGGCATGTAACACCGCCACATTGTCTGGCGGGAGCAGTGTTCTCTTAGGAATGTGCTGCTACCTTATTAACCAAGAAGGCTTTACGCTTGATGCATCCTGACAATTTGTCCCTCTCTATACAGGGCAGAGGCCAAGAGAAGAGCAGGGATTTCACTTCACAATAAACCAAAGAGCATGCTGAGAGCCTGGGCATTCACCTAGGACAAAATCAGATGGCCTTGGAAATTTAAATATCCAAACATGCGATGACCCACGAGTCTTGTCATATTCTTCAGTAAGTGTCTAGCAAGCAGCTGCGGAACAGCTGGAGAAGTACCAAATGTATCTCGGGCATGCTTTCAACTCAATGGAAGTATGTTATCTGACTTGTGCTACTCTTTGGAAGTCCCAGGGGTAAGGACTGTCTCCTCTGTGTGTGTGATTTGAATTAGATCATAAGCTCCACGAGGTCAACGACTCCTATTCAATGCTGAATCCCCCAACACCCAGTCCAGTGACTGCCTTGCTGCACTGACAATAATTAACTGTAAATACAAATATTTATTGAACATGCCTTTCTGCTCTTCTGACTTAACAGACACATGGAAGTACCATACATTATCTCCTTTAATCCTCACAACAACCTACAATTTAAGAAAGAAATTAAAGCTTAAAAAGTTAAGGATACATCCATACAGTGGCATATTATTCAGCTACAACATGAATAAACCATGAAAACATTATGCTAAGTAAAAGAGGACGGTCACAAAAGGCCACATATTGTATGAGTCCATTTACATGAAATGTTCAGAATAGGCAAATCCTTAGAAACAGAAAGTAGATTCATGGTTGCTAGGGGCTTAAGAAAGAAGGGAGTGGGGGGGAACTGCTCATGGGTACAGGGTTTCTCTTAGGGATGATAAAAATGTTCTGGAATTAGATTGTGGTGATAATTGCACAATTCTTGAATATAATTAAAAACCATTGAATGGTACACTTTAAAGGGGTGCATTTTATGGCATGTGGTAGCATTTTATGGTGAAGGTGATGGAGGGAGACGAGGAGGAGGAGGAGGAAAAGAAGAAAAGGAAGAAGTTAAGAAACTTGGCCAAGATCATACAGTTAGTAAACGGCAGGCCTCCGATTCAAATCCAGGTCTGTTTGACGGTGGAGCCTGTACTCTCAACCGTTACCCAGATCTGATCACGGCCATTCCCAGTAAACACTTGCTGAAGCACCAGCAAATATAATTATGGGTAACACGGGCTTTGGCATAATTCTAATCACACACACAGGAGACAATCCTCAGACCCCTGCGATTTCCAAGGACTGATACACATTAAGAATTGTTGATCTAATGTCAATCATATCTCAATAAAATGGATTTTAAAAATAAAAGATTTAAAATGCTCGTTTGACACCAAAAAAAGAAATGTTGACCTAGAAATCTTTTGAAAACCTACTGTAACTTGGAACAATGGTTGTTCTAGAGGAAAAATAAAACAAGATTTTAAAGAGGGAGTACTCTGAGAGGACCATGACTAAAGGTCCTCTGAGGCCACAAGTAAATAAAATGTAAACCTGACCACGTCACTTCCGTGCGTCCTGCCCTCCAGCGCCTCCCACCCAAAGTCCTGGCCACGACACACTGTCCCGCCGGGCCTGGCAACACGGCTGCTGCCTCTCTGGCCTCAGCTCCTCAGCCTCCCACCCCTGCCTGCCACTGCACTCCAGTCATGACAGCCTCCGTCCTTCTTGAACATTCCACGTCCTCCTCAGCACAAGCTGTCTTGCTGTCCCAGCTGTGTGGAACCCTCAGCCTTCCAGCACCAGGTGGCAGCTCCTCTTTACAACCGGGGCGCAGCCCAATGTCCCCGCCCACACACACACAGCCCAGGGGTTTCTGCACTCAGCGGCCGCCTCCACCTCTGGAATGAAGCTTCTAGGGAGGAGGGATCCGGTCTGTCTCGGTCCCAGCAACACCAGCACCCACAGTGGTCGCAGGCACACAGCAGATGCTCAATCGGCAGCTGCCGAACAAACGAATAAAACACACAGCACAGCCTTGAGATGCCTCTACAAGCCCAGGCCTCCTTGTTCAGTCTAGGAAAATGCAGACTCAAAAAAGGCTTTCCTCTCAGGAACTCACAGCAGGACAGTCCTCACAAGCCGGCCTTCCAGGCCTGGTGAGGTCACTGACAACGTGGATTCTGTGGCCACCACCCGGATCAGTTTACGGTAACATCATTACGCGCTCACTTCATACACTGAGCCCACATGCTTACCGCGTCCCTTTTGCCTCTCCCCTCCTCCGATGGTTCAGAATTGTTGCCTATAATGTGGCAATGATCACCCTGTGGTGGAAATGAGACCCCTCTTTCCTTGGAAGCTCTTTTGATTCCTCCATGACTAATTTAAACATTTTCTTGACTCTCTAACTTTATTCCAACATGGATCAGACTTTTTAGTTAATCCCAGCCCTTACAAGTCATTTACACCAGAGCCCGTCCCCGCAACACATCTCACACTGTGACACTATTCCCGTCTCCAGGTCATCACACCCGTCTCCAGGTCATCGCGCCTGTATCACACACTCACATTGTGCTCAGAAGGCTCAGGACCGCCCTGCTGGGGAGGTACACACGATGGCAGCTCTCACGGCCTCCCCGCACTCATGTTTCACTTCGGAGAGCTCCACTCCCTCCAGTCCGTAGCCTCCTCTTGACTTCATTTCCTTTCTTACCCAGACTGGATCCTGACATTTAACGACCCAAGTCATTCATCAATGTCCAAAGCGCTGTGCCTGCACTCTTCTTCTCTGTGCCACCCCAAAGACTGGACCCTGGCTCCACACTACAGTCCACCTCCTTCACTCACACACTGCGGTGATGGAGCACCCAGATCTTGAAAAACAACAAAAATAAAATTTAAAAAACAGGCCAGGCGCAGTGGCTCATGCCTGTAATTATACCACTTTGGGAGGCCAAGGTGGGAGGATTGCTTGGGGCCAGGAGTTCCAGACCAACTTGAACAACATAGCTAGACCCCATCTCTACCAAAAACAGAAATATTAGCCAGGCACACTGGCACACGCCCATAGTCTCAGCTACTCAGGAGGCTGAGGCATAAGGATCACTTGAGCCCAGCAGTTTGAGGTTGCAGTGAGCTATGATGATGCCACTGCTCTCTAGCCTGGGAGACAGTGCAATGCCCTGTCTCAAAAAAAAAAAAATGAAGAAAAAATACACAAAGACTAACACCTAACACAAAGACTTCATGATTTCTAATGAAGGTTGTTCATATGTTCTTTAACTAGACCCTGAGGAGCTTCCTCACCCATTCCTCCCTGCAATTAGTCTAAATTTTCATCATTTTTCTCAAACCCCAACACACCATCCCTCTCCATCCCAATCCCTTCGGCAGACAATGCTGTCTAAAAGAACATGTTCAGAGATGCATTTCAACTCCACTCCCTCACCTGAACACGCCCTAATACCTTCATATGTATACAGGAGGAACTGTCTCCCTGGTTCAAAACTAAATTCTGCCCTTATGCTTTGATTTCACTCCCTTCTGTCCACACCCAGTTCTTGCCCTATAAATTATCTCCTCTCTCTTCTATATCTTCCACCTCTCACTCTCATCAGCTCCGTCTCTCAATCTATCCACTTACTCTGTGATCATTACAAAGCCCCGCCTTGACCCCAAAGTCATCTTCTAGCTCTTTTCTTCTCACCCAAACCTCCACAATCGGCATTGCCATCTCCATATCATCCCCTCCACTTCACTCCCAGCCCACTGTGACCTGAAACCGCTGCTTCTAGACCACCAGTGACCACTTACTTGGCAAACCCAAAGGGCAACTTTTGCTCCTGCTGCACTAAATCATTCTACACGGCATGTGATACCACAAATCACACCTTCCTATTTGAAACTCTCTGTCATCTCCTGATTCTCCTCCTACCTCTCCGATCACTCATTCTCAATCTCCTTCATGGGTTCCTCTTCCTCTCCCCTCCTCTCAACTGTCCCCCCAGCTTCTGTCTCCCTTCTCTACCTACTCTCCCCAAGCAACCTCATTCATAGCCATGTTTGTCATTAATATTTACATGAAAATAACTCCTGAGTCCCCTCTCTCTAGCTCCCACCTCTCCTCTGTGGTTACACACCCAGCAACTCCTAGACAGGGCCTCATGTGTGTCCCAGAGCCCCTCAAATCTATTATGTCTCCTCTGATGTCACATTCTCTTCCCTTCACCAGTTAACCTGTTTGTTCTCTGGTGCTACCCATATTAGCTAAGTACCCTGCTCCACCCAACCAATCAAGGCACCTCTGTTGTCTTTAACTCTTCTCTCTGCCTTGCCATCCACATTGAAGCAATCCTAATGATTTTTATCAGCTTATGATTTCTTAAAAGTATTCCCTCTCCCTGCATCTTAGCAGTTCCTGAGAACAGGACCTCTATTTATTCCCCTGACTCGATTTTTCACAGTCCAGTGGATAATGGCCAAGTACTCAAGCATGAAATACCAGATATTCCATGAGTTGAACTATCCCTTGGCCTATCTCTCCTGACCCATCTCCCTCTGCATCAACTTTATCATTTATGAGGAAGCTCAACAAGACTCACGCTCCCCTAACATGCCATTGCAACATGGCCCTGCCTCCATAGACACACTATCTCACATGCCTACAACATACTTCTCCAAGATTTAGTTCGAGCATCACCTTTTCCAAGATGCCTTTTCACACTCTTCTACCCAGAAGAACATAACATTCCACATTAACCTCTAGCACGTTTCACACTCTTTTAAAATTATATGTGTAACTACCAACCCTCCCGAATGAGACTCTAAATTTTTCAAGGCAGGGACTTCTCATAATAGGTGCTCAACTTGATTCCTTCACATGCTAAATATTACTGATGAATAATTTCTGGCATGTTTCCAGACCTTCAAGTACCTGGACATTGCCTGTGACCCTTTCTCCATAATCTACTATCTAATTGGGAAACTCTGGTATGGCCATGATATTTTATTATTCAAAACACATAGCAGTGTCAGTTGCTATCATCATGCTACAGTCTCCACTGCAGTAAGAGTTAAAGGAATAGAGGACTTTAACTAAAATTAGCCAAATCTTGCTACTCAACATAGTCTAAGATTTGGCAAAACAAATCTCTTAGGCAGGCATATTGCTGACACAGACAATGAAACTGAACTCAACCAAAGAGGAAAACCTGCAATACCTTCAACACAGGAAATTCTGAGTTCTGCTGATTCACTCTGACTAGAAGCTGCAATAACACTTGAGTAAGGAGCACTCAAGCTGACTCTGCATTTTTTTTCTGCAGAGCTCACAGAATTTGGCATATGAGAAATTTAATAGTTGTTCTTTATAGTCCTTTGCAATTTCTCAGATATTGGCTGTGGTCACCTACATTATGGAGTTTGATAGCACTAAGTGGTATTTTTCTTGCAAAGATGAAGTCCTGATCAAAATGCTAATGAGAGCTTAAAATACTGACTAGAGTTTTTGTAACTCAAGAAAACCACACAAAAAATCTTTCACCAAAGAAAAGCTCAGTGCTAGCTCTATTTGAGACTGAAGAGCCCTGGTTAAGTCAACAGCCTTGGTCACACTTTGTACAAAGACATCTGTGCAACTGGCTCCAACTTAGGAAACAGCATTTAAATATCAACACACACATGCTCAGAGACAATCAGGTAAATTGTCATCAGGATGAAAATTTCTAAGAAACCGTATTAGAGCAAATTATGAAGCAAAGAATCTTCTCAAAATAGGTATTTGCAAGTCATCATTTACTTCGTTCTTCCTACAGAAGTCACGTGAATCGCATTATAAAGGTTAAAATGGAAGAAATTTCTAGACTGCAGTTAAATTATACTTGAATCAATAATTTATCATGCTTCTCATATATAGCGATGATTACAGTTAACATTTAACTAGCACTACTGCAAATATTTATTCTATTTAAAATCATAACATTAGCGTGACATTTGAGATATTAAACATGTTAAAGTCTTTTCTTTCAGGAAAAGAAAAAAAAGACAGAATTCATGATTCAGACGTTTATATATTACTTTAAGTGCTCGATGACATATAATCAGCTAGAAAATATCAGTTGCTTCAACAACAGACATTATTTTGACTAAACCAATATCATAAAAATGAAGTTTTATTGTACCTGCTTTATAAGAGCATTATGACTAAATACTTACTTGTTCAGTATGAGGTCAAGAATGAATTTGGAGCCGAAGGCTTCAATCTGGAAACTTGCCTGGGCCAGATGGACAGCCTATGGATTCAAAGACAGAAAGAACTTTAACTTACTTTCCTGTCTTTAAGAAGGATTATGTTCGTATCAAGAATGATGTCTAACAGGAATAACTTTTTTACATATTGATTCATTTCTTTATAAATCTTTATGTAGCGATTCATTTCTTTAGGAGACTATGTGCATTGTCATGGCTTTGCTGGGAAGATCTAAATATCTGCACTGCCAAGAACTAATAAGATGACCAGTCCTTTAAAATGAATTCATTGAGATCAAATCAAGAGCATATTCTGCTGGACTTCCAAAGCGACCGTGATGAATTATGCAAAAGTCTGACTAATTAAAGCTTGATATCAGCCTGTTCTGTGCACAAAGCTAACCAATTCTTTCTGCACACCTAAGTAAAAAATCATGTCAGTGCTCTGCTCTTCAGCAGGAATTGGAACTTTCTCTGGAACTTTCTGTAAATGATGTATCAGCAGAACTGACAGTAAAACGGGATAGCATGACCTTCTAACTTCAGAAAGCACTGAACCTGGCCCTTTGTGAATACTAAGAGTTTATGTCCCCCTGTAAGAGTCACACACTTCCAAGTACTGTCATTATTATGTCTTCATTCAAGATACAGGCATAGTTCCATCTAAACATGAATCACATTTACAAGGTGTTAAAGATTAGTATAGCTCAGAGAAGCATCTCAAATAATGTAAATTAACAAATCAATGCAGTTTCCTCAAAGCATTATTCAACATAAAACTCTCCTTTGTCATTCTACCAGACAAAAAAAAAAAAGGCCAAGGATAAATGCACACCTAACCCCCTGCTACACCCCCTGCCAATGTCGTTCCTAAGGCACAGTGGACACGGCACGAACACACCAGGCATCCATTCCCAGTACTATTCCCACCTCCCCCAGGACCGCCCCATGCTCCTTTGTGCCCTCCCCCTCCATTTTTGATTATCAAAGCCCTCCCCATCCTTCAAAGTTATCCTACCTGCATTACTTTCCATGAAGGCTCCTTCACATACAATCCTCGTTGTCAGGGCTTTGGGAGCACTTCATTTGTTCCTCCTTCCGACTGGCATGATGCGTGCTCCCTTCCCAACCCTCCCCTGGGCAGTGAGCTCCACAACACATATCACAGGGTCTTGCAAACAGGGTATAGATTAGTGATCTTTCCCCAAAATATCTGACCTTTCAAATAATTCACCAAATATTTACTGTCAAGATTATTTTGCTATGCCAAACCCAGAAAACTCTATAAATAAAACATGACTTCTACTTCCAGTCAAGCACACTGCCAAGTCAGATTGTCACTCAATAATAGTAATTAATAAACTCTACCAAAAATAAACAAATATTAAATTTTAAATAAAAAACAATAAGAGAGAAGGTTCCTGAATCCTGAACACCATGGAACGCCAAGTCAAACTCCAAACAACCATGTAGAACAGGGTCAACCACAGTTGTCCTGGGCTTCCTGCATCCAGATAACCACGTGAGAGAGAAAGATACTTCCTCTGCCTTGTTGAGTGTGGTCGCTGTCATCTGCAGCAGAACCTCCATCTATTCAACACAAATACCCATCAGCTTTTTTTTTTTTTTTGAGACAGAGTCTGGCTCTGTTGCCCAGGTTGGAGTGAGTGCCGTGGCATCAGCCTAGCTCACAGCAACCTGAAATTCCTGGGCTTAAGCAATCCTCCTGCCTCAGCCTCCTGAGTAGCTGGGACTACAGGCATGCACCACCATGCCCGGCTAATTTTTTCTATATATATTTTTAGTTGGCCAGATCATTTCTTTCTATTTTTAGTAGAGATGGGGTCTCACTCTTGCTTAGGCTGGTCTCCTGACCTCGAGCGATCCACCCGCCTCGGCCTCCCAGAGTGCTAGGATTACAGGCGTGAGCCACCGCACCCAGCCCCCATTAGCTTTTAATGTAAATTCATTCTGTATCTTTAAACATTAACTTTGGCATAAAGATTTTTAGCCTGATGAATCATTTGCACAGGGAGAGGTTTTTTAGCTCTGGATCCCAAACTTAAAAAAAAAAAAAAATAGCTAAAACTTATTGCTGAGCATAAGATAGGTCCTTAAGCATATTTTCTCTTAAGAATACTATATAATAGAGAAGACTTCATTAATGGCAACCTGGCCTAAAAGAGCTGATAAATACACCTGCTTGAGCATCTTTTACAAATACTAAGAAAAACCTAAAGGTGACCCAGTAAAAGGCTCATTTTACTGCAAATAAGCAACGAGACAAGTATAAACACCAACAACACCCTGTTAGAAAATAAGGCAGCCTGGTGGTAACTGCAGGACCCTCATTTTACTGAATTACTAGGAGTTATACAATTTGATAATTGCTGAAATAAGTTTATGCCAAGTCAACGTGACACACTTCAGTTTAACGGAATTTAATGAGAGAGACAGCAAATATTAATATATAGCCATATTGCCCATATTACTTTTGGTTGATTTAATATGAATTCAGAGTTGTTTAATTGACCAGCATCACTAAAAGCACAAAAACTACCTACAGTATGGTTCCTCTTTTACAAAGAAGGAACTACACAGTGAGGTTTAGAAATGTATTCAGTAATACAAACTCAGATCCTAGGAATACTTCAGAGAAGAGTTCATAAACCACACACATTAGGTCATTAGTTATTTTCTCCTTCAGGATATCTGTTAAACAGCCTTGTTTTTATAAAGACGGTCACTAAAATAGCACTGTAGAAGAACGCAGGGCTTTATAGCCAAAGAGCATCATTTCACAACAAGAATATGCACATCCCTGGGCTCAGAATTACCGCCCTGAAGGACTGAGAACAGCTGTTGCCTAAGTACTCTGGTATTTTTCTTTTGACTCAGAATCTGGCATAGGGAAATTACAGGAGCTCTATAAACAAAAACAACTAAACTCAATTATATACACAAACCTCCTCCACTGAAGAACAATTTATACATCTTAACAATGTGCTTTTGTTGTTTTGCTTTTTTCCTGGTAGATAGCACCTAATGGGGTAATATTCAATAACTTAAAAGACTGTTCGGTTCCTCAGCTACGACTTGTTTCGTACCTTATCATCAAGCAATGTTATGATATTAAGCAATCATACACACTTACTGTGTAAGGTACATCACATAAGCTGAAGAGACGCAGTTATGTTTTCTTGGGACTCATCTTCTAGAATAGTTAATACGGACTTGAAAATAAGAAAAAAAACTACTTAACGAAATAAAAAGCAGGCATTTGCAGGGTATACATGTTTTAATGCAACGATGCTTCACACAAACTCGGTGTCAAATGGTATCCTTTACCACTTGGCAAGGATTTGTGAGTTCTGTAGAGTGTACCCACAGCTGGAACTGAAAACATGAAATGAAAATTCCCACAATTCAAACAAATATTATGAGACTGAATTTTATAATTGCGTAGAAATTGAGCAACTTGGAGTGTTGGTATCTGCGCTGTGGATCGCCACACCCTCTGAGCACATATTTTATTTTAGTGTGCTTGCAACTATACATGGTCTGGGAGAAAGGATAAAATTTGGAAGTGGTTTCCCTGCTCTTAAGACCTCTTCAGTTTATTTAGTGAGATGTTCCTTTAAGTCATGCAGAAAACATGCCCAGAGTGGCAAGAAAATGCTTTACAAATGCAGGTAAGAAGCCCTGTAGGGTATCCAGCAAGCCCAAGCAAACATCAGTGAAATGACTCCAGCTCTGCTTCCTAAAGAAGAAGGCTGTGGATGTGGGCATCTAGGGGGAATGGCGCTAGAGAGAGCAAAAGGCGGCAATTAGAGATAGAAGCCAGGATTAGGGAAAACTGTCCTCTCCATCAGAAGGACTCATGATTACCAGTGGGACTGCAGGGAATCTTTCTCTTATTTTTACTTCCCTCATTACTATGATAATGCAACGTTTATTCTACGTTTATTAAAATATTGAATACAATTTATATGCTGTGTGTACGTGCAGGTATGTGTATATGTAAACTATCATCTTTTCAGAAAGTATTTTCTCTTCCTTTAACTTGTTGAATATGGTTCCTTCCCTTGCTTACTCTTACGGTTTTTTAATAGACCCTTCAAGAGTTTCTACTCCATTTTCTTTTTGTTTGTTTGTTTGTAGGCTTTTTTTTTTTGAGACAGAGTCTCACTCTGTTGCCCTGGCTAGAGTGAGTGCCATGGCGTCAGCCTAGCTCACAGCAACCTCAAACTCCTGGGTTCAAGCAATCCTCCCGCCTCAGCCTCCCGAGTAGCTGGGACTACAGGAATGCGCCACCATGCCCGGCTGATTTTTTCTATATATATTTTTAGTTGTCCAGCTAATTTCTCTCTATTTTTAGTAGAGGCAGGGTCTCGCTTTTGCTCAGGCTGGTCTCAAATTCCTGACCTCAAGCGATCCTCCCGCCTTGGCCTCCCAGAGTGCTGGGCGTGAGCCACCCACACCGGCCTTTACTCCATTTTCTTCATGGATAGTGGAGAAAGTTCACGGAATCTTAAACAGCACCCTCTTCTGAGGTTCAGGATATTTTATTATGTTTCAGAGAAAATAGTAGGAAATTCACCAACCATCAAGATGAGAGGAAGAGAACCAGTGATGAAACGCTAGGAGCCTGCCTTGCTACGCCGGGTTGAGCTGCTGAAGACAGAAGCCATGTCACCAGGAAGCCCTTTGCCAACTTGGCTGCTTTGATATGTTTTTCTTTTCACATAAAAACAAAACAGAGACACAGAATCCAGTAACCCAAATAATTAAATGCCAATGAGAAATAAAATGTGAAGTTTAAATTCAAACAAGTTTGAGGAAAATAAGTCACTTTCTTTAGATTGTAGAGGCTTTTCTAAAGAGGACTAGTCTGGATCCACCCTGCAGCTGGAGAAACATAAAAGTCCAGCTTGCAGATCTTTTTTTTGCCTAATGCAAAAATCCAAGGATGTGAATATATCTTAGGAGCTTTAAAGTCCAAAAGAAAATATTGATAGGCTATTTTTTAATTGCAATCTGGTTCTAATCCCTTATTCAAAGCTAGAACATTGTTGATCACATAGACTCATGTTATAATAAAAACAATGATGTCATATATTTTAATCATTTCAAAGTACTGTCATGCTATCCAGAATAATACAGCACCCCATGAAGCTGGTAGAGCAGACATTTTTATTAGCCTTTTATAGAAGAAAAACATCTTTAAAAGGCACAGTGAGATTAAGTGATGTTTTTGTCCAAGGTGACACATCAAAGGAAGAAATACGAGGTGTTAGTTTCAGCTCAGTGAAAAAAAGTGCCAAGTTTAGGCCAGAAGTTCTCCAACCTCAATGTTTCCTGGTCATTAAAATATAAATAATAATAGCTTACCAACAGGATGTGTGTGAAGATTAAATTATACAATAATGTAACAAAGTTTCCAGAAAAGATTGGCCACATTGAAAGAGGTCAATTATTTAGGAAGAAGCAAAGTAGAAAGAGAAACGGATAAAGAGAAAAATAACATATTTTGGAAAGGGTATCTATCAGTCAGCCCCACCTTAAAAGTCTCTCCCAGGACAGCTGGCTACCTTCTAACAAATTCCACTGTGCATTTATACTATGTAAAATTTGCAAGTTTTATATTTTTTATTGCTAATTACCATTATGCATTATGCTTTAACCTTGTTCAAGTTGTCGTGTCTTTAAAATAATATGAATCATTTTCCTGAGAAATGAAACAGCTGCAAATGTGACATGAAAGCAGTTCTGCAAATTAAGGTAATTTGCTGAACATTCTTGCCAAGATACATTTAAATATCATGATGTTTCCTTCTAGCATGTTCCAATTCACAGTATTATGACTTAAACCATGAGCAAATTTGTATTGAATACCTATCTTGTGTGAGATACAGGGGCAGATGTAAAGATATAGAAGAATTAGTATTTATACCAAAAAGTTTTATAATCTGGTTGGGGAAATGAAATGAGAAACCACTAAGAGTGAAAACAACAATATGTCAATTATATAATAATAAGCATTATTTGTAAAGATGCCACATAGAATTTAAGCATGATTAATCGCTAAATATGGAGTATGGGCAACAAGTACATTTGAATCTGTGGAGTAAGACAGCTGGGGGCTGGAGAGAGCTGAGAATGGCTTACGGGGAAGCCCTTCTCAGCATTTAAAGATAGACAGAGGCCAGGTGTGGGGGCTCACACCTGTAATCCCAGCACTTTGGGAGGCCAAGGCAGACAGATCACTTGAAGCCAGGAGTTCGAGACCAGCCTTGGCAATATAGCAAGACTCCCACCTCTACCAAAAAAAATTTTTTTAATTAGCTGGGCTTGGTGGCAGGTGCCTGTAGTCCCAGATACTTGAGGAGCTGAGGTGAGAGGATCACTTGAGCCCAGGAGTTTGAGGCTGCAGTGAGCTACAATCACACCACTGCACTCCAACCTAGGCAACAGAGGGAAACCTCGTCTCTTAATAAAATTAAAAAGAAAAATTCAGATAGCTCTAATTGATTTACTAGGATGAAATTACAAAGTGTTTGCTAACAAACAGATGCTTAAGAAAAATGCTTTTAAAGTAAAACACAGGATGCCTCCCATTCCAGAGTGTTATACTGCATTTTGGATTATGGTGAGAATTTAACATGATATTTTATCATAAAATAAAGCATTTCACAAGATCAATAGCTAGTGTGAACACACACACGTCCAAAAAAGTCTGATGTATTTTGCAAGCAATATATCTTTTAGCCTTAATTTGAGAAGCTGAAGTCATACTCTTTGAAGACAATTACAGAACCAACACAGAAACATCAGCAAAGCGCACCCTTCTCACCCGCCACAGATCTGCATTTCCTAATCAGAGAAGCAGCTTGTTTGACTCTGTTCTCTGTGCCAACCTAGCCAAGAAAGATGAAACTTCTCTGAAAGAAATCTAGCCAATATCCAATTATCCAGTCTGATGACACAGAAAAAAAGGGAAGTATGGATTTATGGATTTGTGAAGAATTTTAAGTCCTGACCAAATCTTTTACAAGAGCCCTTTTCTAAATAAATCAGTTTTTAAAAGATTCTAGATTCATCTTCCTCCCCTTTCTTACCTACCCTCAGTTTGAGGTCCTCTTAATGTTTGAGATAGACAAAAGATGGACACTGAAGAGAAAGAGGAACAACAGGCATTGATAATCCAAATAGATATTCCGGTAAATAAATCATGTTAGCTGTACCAAAAATTTTTTTTAAATTCTTCATGGCCAGTGAAAAAAGAGAAGCTATATTTAAATATTATGGGGGTTGGATAGGGAGGTCAAACTGTTATTTAGCAACCCTGGAGGACTCTGGAGCAATACATTTTCACTAACAAAGCATCCTTGGATATTTACATTAAATGTCTTCTATACATTTACCCTTACTGATTAATGTTTGTGGGATATTAAACTGACAATGCCAGCTAAAGAGAGAGATTACAACACAAGGCTTCAGAGCATTTGCTATTTGAAAATGAGTAAAGCAGTATAAGTATCACTACAGCCGTATTATTTGGCTTTCATATATTTCCTGAAAGATGAGTAAAAATATAGCTATGACAACAGTTACCATGGAAGCAGTTTCTTTCTGCTGCTTCCTGAATAGTAACATTTAATTTGATGCATTAATCTAGTAGCTGAAGTGTGATTCACCTTGCTCTTTTTCCTCGTTAATTCCTACATCACCAAACTGCACAACTCCAAAGGAGTGCTTCTCTCTCTAACGCTTTTGTCATAAAGCAAGAACATATTTTGTCTTTCTAGCAGGAATTACTGAACACCCACTAAATAATTTAAATAAAAGAATAGAAATAGAGTATAAGTTTTGGAAAGCAAAAGACATACCAAGCTCTAGGCTTAATGTCTGTGACGCACTACACGACAGTTTTTTAAATTTGCTTCTATAACATTAATACTATCCTGAAAGAAAAAAGCCTCCTTTAAGGTAATGCTCCATGAGGAGTCCTCCCTGGTCTGCCTACTCCGGTCTTGGAATTTTGGCTCTAATAGCCCAATAGACTCAAGTTAACTCAAATATTTATCCAGGGCAAAATAAGATTCTTTCATGTAAGTCTTTATGATGACCACATAAGGATTAGTTAAAAAGGAATAATTCTGAAATACAAAATGAGGATTATGGTACAGTAATTACACAGTTCACTTGAGCATTGTTATGTCTAGCAAACCATAAATGATATAGAGTAGATTCAAATATTAATTTCCAGTTCTCCCTAAGAAACTACTGAAAACACGTAAGCAGAGAAGGCTGAGCAGACCTGTCCAGGCCAGATCTTTCTTCTCTTGAAATACCTTGATTCCACTGATCCTCAAGAGTGGGTCTCACGCTGTCCCTGCCCAGTGATTTCTGTTGGGGTCTCTATACCAGGGCTATTATTTCTATTTGCAAACATTTTTCAGACTCTGCTTATGAGATGGCTCAAATTTCATCTTAAATATACTGCTGTTTGGCAACCCTATTCCTAAGAGGCCTTTGCTTTCTTTGACTTGCCCCAGCAAGATGCATGTCACCAGTTGTGTATTACTGGGGCAAAGCCTCATTTTGTCTGCAGAGACCCACAGCTACAGATTAGAGAAATTTCAGCATTCTCTGGTCCTCAGCTGTACCTTGTTCTGTCCTTTGCTCTAAATTCTGACCTTATTTACGACCATGGATGGGTTGCATTCTGCCTCTCTAGATGGAAAGAGTAGCTTTCAAATTGGAGGTCATGTCAAAAATGGATTTCCAATTTTACAAAATTGCAGGTGCCATTAGACTTCCTAAGTAACACTATTATGCCATGTTTCTGGACATAGAGGCTCACAATTGTCCTGTTTCACAATTTTACTCAAAACAAATATGTGTGCTACACATACATTACCTGAAACTAGATGTATAAAAGCTAATATTGATGTGACCTTGTGTTCTCTAACATCCAGCTTCCATAGAGTTCTGCAAAATATCAACCACTCAGCCTACATTCATACAATTTTTAAACCTAACATTTAGAATATTGACCACTAAGCAGAATGTCTTACCTATTTTAGTAAACAAATGATAGATCTTACCATGTCCATGTAGTGTTTGGGGTTTATTAAAACTCCATTTTTATTTCCAAATAAGAACCCAGAAATTACATGAAGTCTTGAAGACACATAGAAATAAAAACAGTAGTTTGGAATCTATCCATCTCCTCAGATAATATACTGCCTTGTTGGTTTCCATATTATACATGGACTCATTTACTCATTCAACAAATAATTATGTGTGCCTACCATGTTTCAAGCAGAAGCCCTGGACTTCTGGAGTTTTCATTTTAGTGTATATGTTTTGGGGGTAGGTGGGTAATACAATCAATGAATAAATAAATTTAAAGCAAGTTAGATGGTGATAAGTGCTGGAGGTGAAAAGACTAGCCGGGCATGGTGGCTCACACCTGTAATCCTGGCACTCTGGGAGGTGGAGGCAGGAGGATTGCTTGAGGTCAGGAGTTCGAGACCAGCCTCGGCAAGAGCGAGACCCCGTCTCTACTTAAAAAAAAAAAAATAGAAGGAAATTAGCTGGGCAACTAAAAATGGAAAAAATTAGTTGGGCGTGGCGGGCACGCCTGTAGTCTCAGCTACTTGGGAGGTTGAGGCAGGAGGATTGCTTGAGCCCAGGAGTTTGAGGTTGCTGTGAGCTAGGCTGATACCATAGCACTCTAGCCTGGGCAAGAGAGCAAGACTGTCTCAAAAGAAAAAGATTAAACTAGGTAAGAGTCAAAGGGAGTTAGGGAGTTGTAGAACAGAAAGGTAACAGTTTTAAATAGGACAGTCAGAGGACTCTTTGAAGAGGTGGCATTTGAGCAAAGACAGGGAAGTGAAGGTGCAAGCCATAGGAATGCCTGGGGAAAGAGAATTCCCCAGGCAGAAGGAACAGCTAGTTGTGAAAACCCTGAGGTGGGGCACACTTGCTATGTTCAAAGAATGTCAGTAAGGCCAGCTTGGGCCAAGTGGAGGGAGTCAAGGGCAGTGCGGCAGGGAATGAAGCTAGAGAATGAATGAGGGGTCACTCATGCAGGACCGTGTGGGCCACTGCCAGAACGTTGCCTCTTACTCTGAATGAAATAGGAAGTCACTAAGGATTTTGACCCGAGGGGGGACATAATCCGGTTTCCATTTTTTAAAAGTTCAAAGCTATTGTGTTAGCAGTGGACTAAAGGGGGCAGGCGGCAAGGGAGAAAGGAAGGGTACAGCTAAGTGGCCGTTGCAATAATCCAGGTGAGAGGTGATGGTGGTAACGGTGGAGTTGATGAAAAGTAGTCAGATTCCGGGTAGGCAGTGTAAGTACAGTCTATGGGAGTTGCTTACAGATCAGATACGGTTTATGAATGAAATAGAGGAGACAAGGAAAACTAAAATTCTTGGCCTAAGTAGCCAGAAAAAGCAAGCAATTTACTAGGATGGGTAACACTGCAGGAGAAGGGAGTAGTGGTAGGAATTCAGGACTCTGTTTGGGATCTATTAAGTTTGCTATGCACATTATATACCCAAGTGGAGATGTGGAATAGGCAGTTAGATATAAAGCATATATCTTTTATTCTAATTAAAGATATATCCTTTTATTAATTTTTACTGAGTGATTAAGTAAACTAAGACGTAGTGGACAGGTGAGTAAATGATTAGGCAAATGAATGAAAAAGTGAATAAATGAATGAATATTCGGGATACAAAAAAATTCCAGTGAAGGAACAAAGGAGGGAGACTAATTCAGCAGATGCCTTACTATCTGACATAGCTAGGGCTTAAATGACAAGGCTAAGATCACTGGGAGAAAAAATTGCAGAAGTCAGTACAAAGCAACTTACTCACAGGGTTTTAAAATCAATATTTTCAATTAGAACAGTGTCACTTTGGAACCCAAGAGATACTACATACTACAAATGCCCCCAAAAGAATTCAAGTCCAAGGACATCATTTTCATATGTCTTATATATACATGAAAGTATGACAGTATAAATATTAAATATTCCTAAGAAACAACATAATGTTTATCTTTGATTTTTAGAAAGTCCATTTCCATATTCTGGAAGTCATGCTATCTTTACTGCTTTTAATATTTCAAATTTGTCACTACTTTTAGGTATATATTGTCATATATTATACTTAATTTTAGGAAGTTTTAATGGTATAAACTTACTGATTTTTATTTACTATCTGTTCTTCCCATCTTAGGGCCCTGTTCTTAAGTCACAAAAGTTAAGGTATATCCCACATCCTACCAAATAATGTAGGTTTCTCAAAGTCTCTTATCAATTTTGTAATTAAAATTTATATTGTAAAATTTAGAAACAAAAAGACTCCAAAGCATCATACAAATGTCTTCATTTCTACGTCTGTTCCATGGACTGCTATTTAAGTCAGTAAATGACAGGAAGTAGAGTTTTCTTGAACTTTTTTCTTACATTCACAATGCTTCAAAATATTTTAGTAGTGCCAAAGATTAAAAAAGAAATAAAGCAATTTTTACAAACATATTATTTCAAGTATAGTTATTTCAGGGGATGTTTTTATTACCAGAAATAAGCAAATAACTATATCTGGGTAGTATTTAGTTCATCATGATTAGAGATGATACAGTAGCATTAATACTTGATAAACAGCTCAAAATAAAAACTACTTATAGTACATGAGTTTTTTCCCCAAAATAGAAGACTATTAATATAATAAATTTAACACTGTTTTATCTTAGCCAAAAAAAGAAAAAAAGCCATTTAAATGATGACTTCAAGAAAACTTTCCTTTCTGCTTTCCATTCCAAATTACCCAGTTTCCCACAAAATAAAAATTATAGTCTGCAAGAATGTTGCAGTACTTATGTTACAGTAGCAAAAGACCACTGATTCGATGTGCAAATAGACGTAATGTCAGAAACAGCTTTAAGTGAAAGAAAGATAATAGTTGTCATTTTCCTAATTTACACATTTACAAGTTCTATTGCTAGGTTTCTCAATCTCAGCATTATTAATATTTTAGGCTAAATACTTCTTTGATGTAGAGGGACTTTCCTGTACACTGTGGTATGTTTGGCAGCATCCTTATCCTCTTCCCACTAGATTCCAGTGGCATCCCACCCCCAGTTGCAACAACCAAAAATATTGCCAGACATTACCAAACGTCCGGGAGTCAGGGGCTGGCTCTGATTGATAACCCCCGCTCAATATGTACAGGAGATACATGAATTTATATAGATTCCTCTAGATGTATTTCCTTTATACAAATTTCCACCTTATTTTCAAAGTTCATTTGCAGCTGTCACTAAAGCCCTTGAAACCAAACAGCAAGAAGCAACTGATGTAAACAGAACTAGAGGAATTCAGTTCTTCCAACACTTAAATGTAACCAACCTGAGAAGCAGATTTTTAAAAATATATGCCTAAAATATAAAATAAAATAAAATAATAAATAAATAAATAAAAATATATACCCATCGAAGTTCCCCCAAATTAAACCACAGGTTTAAATCTGTCAAATAAGCTCACATGTATCCTTCAGAAAATAATGAAGGAAGAAAGACCGCAACAATCTACACAGTCCAGAAATTTGATCTTTTAACAAGCTGCTTAATAAAGCTCTCTTTCCTCCCAAAGTGGCAGCTTCTTATTATCTTTTGAAATGTCATTTGGTGACTCAAAAGAAAACAGCTGTAATTTAAACAGCAAGCAATAAGAGGGAATAAGTGTGTATGTGGCCTCTGCTGGAGGTTGCTAAGCTGTTTTTCCACAATTCATGTAATACACTCTCTCCATGGGTGAAACCCCAGGTCTCTAAATAGCATTAATCTGCTGACGCTCCCACATTTCCATCTCATCCTGAACTGCCCCTGAGTCCAGGACCAATGAGGCCATCAACATATGCACAGAGACGACCAACAGTCCTCCCAAGCTGACATGTCCAGTCTCCTCTAAGCCTTGTCCTAAACTTTCTTCTTCAGCCCTTCTCACGGTGGGAAACAGGAGCACTATTCCCCAGGAAAAATCCTGACAGTCATTCTTGACTCCTGGATTAGTTTCCTACTGCTGCCCTAACAAATTTCCATAAATTTTATGACTTGAGCCTGTTTCCTGATCTTTCCCAGCTTCTAAAGGCCGCCTGGGTTCCTTGGCTTGTGGACCCCTCCTCACGCCACTCAAACCTCTGCTTCCAAAATCACGCCTCCTTCGCTCACTCTGACTCTTACAAGGGCCCTTGTAATGACACTGGGCCCACCCAGACAATCCAGAGTAAGCTCCCCTTCTCAAGAGCCTCAACTTAATCACATCTACAAAGTGCCTTTTTCCATGTAAGGTAACATATTCACACGTGTTAGGAATTAGGGTGTGGACATCTTTGGGGGAACCATTCTTCTGTCTACCACAACTCCTTTCTTTCTCTAGCCCACCTACCCCCAAACTATCAGCAATCTGGAGGTTCCACCTCCAGAATACACCCCAAATCTACCTCCTTCCCTGCGGTTCTTCTGCTCCCACCCCAGTGCAGTCCACACGGTCTCTGCCTGGACAACTTGTCTCCCTGCAGCCACTCCTGCTCCCACCTGTTTACCTTCCATAGAGCTGCTAGAATGATCTTTCTAAAATATAAAGCAGGTAATGTTATTTCCTTGTTTAAAACCCACCAATGGCTTCCAGATGTAACCAGGACAAAATCCTAACAGGCCCTTCAACCTCTGGCCCATTCTTACCTTTAAAAAATAACAGAGCAGGAAATATGCAACTTTTCCCCCACAAAATGTCTCTCCATCCCCTCTCACCACCAACCCTCTAAGGATTTGTAGCTGAGAAGGAGCTCCTGGCAAACCATCAGGGCGGGGGGTGGGGGGGGTACTTGTGTTCCAGCTGTTCTTCCTGGGTCTCTAAGTTTACTTTTCTCCCCAGAGGTGGAAGACAGCAACTTATCGGATAGTTATAACCCTAAGTCCTGCCCCTCCAAGCCCATTTTAACTGTAAAATGCCTGCAAAAAACACAGAAAACTCAAAATACGTAAGAAGTAAAAATCAGGCGGTAGAGGAAAGAAAGGAGGGAGCACACCATAGTGTGATATCTTCTTCACCTTTTATAACAAGCAGACAAAAGATAATATCTTAGGTGGATGGATCTAAAAATAGAGCAAAAATAAATTATTTAATGTGAGAAGAACTAAAAAGAGAAATTTAACAGACTTCAGGGAGAGCTACGAGAGAAATTTTTACTTTTCATTCTATACGTTTATAAATTCTGAATTCTTAGACCATGTAAGTAAATATTAATAGATCAGAGTAGCCACTAATTTTATACAAAATATTTGTACTAATTTGATAAGTGTAAATATGCATGTTTATGCAAATTGGTAATCAGTTTTTCACCTGTTGTAGCATTCCTTCACTCTGGTTTCCCAACACTGCTCTTTGGAATTCCTTGACCAGAATCTGTCTTGCCAAGGACTTGTTGGTGATAAATCAGGGGCACTGTGATCCCACCTGCAGCCTTTCCACTAAAATCTATACCTTAGCCCCACCTCTGCTTCTATTTCAAAACCTCTTTTGTCCCTCAATCACCTCAAACCAACTACTTCCGAAGCCAGCTACTCTTCATTTTCAAATAATAAGTACCTACACTTTGTCATTCCTACTTTTCATCCAACATGCCCAAATCTCAGGAGGCAGCTACTCCATGAGTGCATCCATTGCGATCCCCAACTCAATGGCCCATCCCACATTTCATCTCCTCTGATGAACACCCATCATTTCTTCGTGGAGGATATTTTCACAGAACTGTAGGGCCATAAGAGGTTTTAAAGAACAAACTCACTCACATCAAAATAACCTGAGACTTATAAAAATGCAAACTGATGGACCCTACACAGGCCTACAAACTCAAAGCTTTTCATCAACTTCCCCTAGTGGTTTCAACGCACACTAAAGTTTGAAATTCCCAAATCTAATTCAACCTCCTTATCTTTAAAATGAGGATATTCAAATCCAGAGATGTAAGTACTTGCCAAAAACTGGTTACCTAATGCACAGCCAATTAATTATTCTGCTCATATTCTATTCTCCCTTTTAAAGGAAGTTATGAGATAAAACTGCAAAAACCAATAGAAGAAAACTACCTCAACATATAGAGGCCATACATCAAAAACCCATAGCCAACATCATACTCAATGGTGAAAGACTGAAATATTTTCCTCTAAAATCAGGAAAAAGATAAAGATGCATGCTTTTGCTACATACATTTAACATAGTAGTGGAAGTCCTAGCCAGAGCAATTAGGCAAGAAAAAGAAATAAAACGAATCCAAATTGGAAAGGAAGACATACAGTTACCATTGTTCATAGATGACATGATTTTATATGTAGAAAACCCTAAAGGTTCCATTAAAAAAAAAACCTGTTAGAATTGACAAATAATTCAGTAAAGTTGCAAGATACAAAATCAACACTTAAAAATCAGTTTTATATATACTAATGAACAATCTGAAAAGGAAATTAAGAAAACAACTCCATTTATAATAGCATAAAAAGAATAAAATATTAGAAATAAACTTAGTCAAAGAGGCAAAATACATTGAAAACTACAAAATGTCACTAAAAGAAATTAAAGAAGAAACAAATAAATGGAAAGACATCACACGTTCATGAATTAGAAGACTTAATATTGTTAAAGTGCCTGACATAGTTTGGATATTTGCCCCCCTCCTCCACATCTCATGTTGAAATTTGAACCCCAATGTTGAAGGTGGAGCCTGAAGAGAGGTGCTTGGGTCATGGGGGCAGCTCCCTCATAAACGGCTTGGTGCCCTCCCCACTGTAACAAGTGTGTTCTCACTTTATTAGTTCACATGAGAGCTGGTTGTTTAAAAGAGCATGAGCATCGCCTCCTCTCTCTCTGGTTCCCTCTTTCGACATATGACATGCCTGCTCCACCTTGATTGGAAGCTCATTGAAGCCCTCACCAGAAGCAGATGCTGGTGCCATGCTTCTTGTATAGCCTGCGCAACTAAGAGCCAAATAAATCTCTTTTCTTTACGAATTACCCAGCCTCAGGTATTTCCTTTATAGCAATGCAAATGGACTAAGAAAATGCCAATATCACCCAAAGCAATCTACATATTCACTGCAATCCCTATCAAAATCTCCGCAACATTTTTTGCAGAAATAGAAAAATCCATCCTAAAATTCATATGAAATCTCAAGGGACCCCAAACAACTAAACCAATCTTGAAAAAGAAGAACAAAGTTGGAGGTCTCACACTTCCTGATTTCAAAACTTACTACAAAGCTATAACAATTTTAACAATGTGGTACTGACACAAAGATAGACATAAAGATCAATGGAATAGAGAGCCCAGAAATAAACCCTCAAATATATAGTCAAATTATCTTTAACAAAAGTGACAAGACCATTCAAAGGCGAAAGGATGGTCTTTTCAACAAATGTTGAATGTGTTGGGATATCCACATGCAAAAAGCTAAACTTGGACCTTACCTTACACCATATAAGAATTAACTTAAGCCAGGTGCAATGGCTCACGCCTGTAATCCTAACACTCTGGGAGGCTGAGGCAGGAGGATTGCTTGAGCTCAGGAGTGCAAGACCAGCCTGAGCAAGAGCTAGACTCTGTCTCTACTAAAAATAGAAAAATTAGCTGGGCGTCATGGCATACACCTATAGTACTAGCTACTCAGGAAGCTGAGGCAAGAGGATCACTTGAGCCCAGGAGTGGGAGGTTGCAGTGAGCTACAATGATGCCACTGCACTCTACCCAGGATGACAGAGCAAGACTCTGTCTTAAAAAAGTATTAGCTTCAAATGAATGAATCAAAGGCCTAAACGTAAGAGCTAAAACAACAAAACTCTTTGAAGAAAACAGGGGAAAAGCTTCATAGCATAGGATTTGGCAATGATTTCTTGAATATGACACCAAAGGACATGAAAGATGTTCAACATCACTAATCATCAGGGAAATGCAAATCAAAATCAAAATGAGATACCATTTCACACTCATTAGGATGGCTTAATATTTAAAAAAAGAAACAGAAAATACTAAGTGCTGGTGAGGATGTGGAGTAATTGAAACACTTTTGCATTACTAATGGGAATGTAAAATGGTGCAACTGCTGTGGAAAATGTTATAGTGATTCTGTGATTCCTCAAAAAATTAAAAATAGAATTATTACATAATCTAGCCATTCCACTCCTGGGTATATACCCAAAACAGTTGAAAGCAGGCACTCAACAGATATTTGTATACCCATGTTCATAGTACCATCATTCACAATAACCAAAAGATGAAAGCAACCCAAGTGTCCACCAATGGATGAATGGATAAACAAAATGTGGTACAGACATACAATGGAATAATATTCAGCCTTAAAAAAGAAGGAAATTCTGGCACGTGCTATTAATATAACATGGGTGAACCTTGAGGACATTACGCTAAATGAAATAAGTCAGTGACAAGAAGACAAATACTGTATGATTCCACTTATATGAGGTACTTAGAGTAGTCAGTTTACAGAGACATAAAGTAGAACGGTAGTTGCCAGGGGCTGGGGAGAGAGGGAATGGGAAGTTAGTATTTAATGGGTACAGGGCTTCTTCTCAGGGTGAAGAAAAAGCTCTGGAGATGGATGGTGTAACGGCTGTACAACGTTGTGAATATACTCATGAATGCCACAGAAATGTACAGTTACATGGTCAAAATAGTAAGTCTTATGTATACTTTACCACATAAAATGACGTTTTTATATCACCAAAAACTGAACTACTTATCCTTTTCTCTCAAATATTATTCTCATTTGTTTTATTAATCTATTAATAACCAAATCTCAACTTCCAGCATAACATCTCCAAACACGCTTTTGAGCAATTTCCTTTTCAGAACCTCAGCTTGTACCCATCCTTCTGTGACCATCATCTCCCTATGAAGACCAAAGGCTGTGGTACAATCTGTTTCCTTCAGCTCTGACACAACAGCCCCCCTCCAAAAATTCTGTGAAAACTCCTGTCACCACTACGGAGCATCTCTCCTTGGATTTCAAGCAATTTCCCCAGCTATCAAGAAGCAGGCACCACTTTTCATGGAAATAAAACTGTGATACTCACTTCCAGAACAGCAGTAATCCTTCCCTTGTTTAGTCCACTGTACACTGAAATCAGAGAATCTCTATTCCTCTGGTAAATGAGAAAGTACCATCTTGACAAGCCATTGATACATCAAAAGCATTTTTTTGGACAACAAAAGGTAATTTTGAACATGTCACAAGATCAATGAATATGTTTGGGTGTTATTTTTGTTTTTTATTGTTATAATAAAAATTGCATGGTCTATGATTTAAAAATAGGAAAATCAAAATTTTAAATTAAAATGTGAATGGGACAAAGTAGGCAAGTCTGTTTATTAAAATGTTTAAACCATCAGTGAAAGTGATATTTAAATCTCATTAGGTAGGTGTTTAAACATACAAACATAAAAAGCATTTCCTGCTGTCCAACTATAACAACAAGCAATAACTTAATTTTCTTCAGTGACCATATTATGATTGGAGGAGGGAAAATAGTCACTCTGAGTAGGTGGGAAACCGCTGGACGTTGAGCTGAGAATTGACATGATCCGAATCAAAACTTAAAGGGATCAGTCTGCCTGATGCGTGTAGAACGGACTGGAGCAGAGTGGTGGGGGCCAGACAAAATCACGGAGAAGAGTTGGGAAGACATTAAGTGAGAGCTGATGGTGGATCAGACCAGGTTGGTAGAGTGGAGAAGTGGTTGGATTCCAGACAGCTTCTGAAGGGAGAACAAGAAGATTTGATGGCTTTCAGTGATGCTTGAGAGAAAGAGAAGGGAAAGCGTTCTCTGTCTGAGCAACCTGAAGATGATGTTCCATTTAACCAGGGAGGAAGAATGTGAGAGGGACAGGCTGGGGCAGGAGATATTAGAATCAGGAGTTCCATTTTGGACATGTTAAGCTTGAGCTGCCTCTTAGACATCCAAGGGGAGATACAAGGTAAATGCAAGTCTGGGTGTCAAAGGAGAGATTATACTCTGTGCAAAAGAATGAAGATTCTCAAATGGTTACATCACAAACAAGTGTTTCATACAAATAAGTCAAATAAGTCCATAAACTTTTAGCACATTAGGGCATGAAAACGGGAAATCCAAGAACTCTGGAAATATAAAATGGAAAAACATATTTAAGATCTGATAGGTAGACAGGATAGTTTATACTCTTTGGGTAATAATCCTAAAATGCATCAGTAGGTCTTAAAAGGACTAATGCCCCAAATAAAAGAACAAATAAAAAGAAGAATATATCGTTAATTAGAAGGGAAAAAATAATCATTAACCATTTCCAAAAGCTGTTTTGCACACCATTGCAAAGCCACAAATAACAAGATGACATCATCCCAATATCACACTGGTTCTGGAGGGAACAAGTGACAGTATTTATGCAGCCCAACAGCAACAAATGCTTCCAACTACGGTTGTACATTCTGCATAGACGAAAGACCATTAAGTTACACAGGACAGCCTACAGTAATTAACAAGGAAATCAGTGAGAGCTTATTAAATGTTTTAGCCATAATTTATAAGAGGAGGAGAATCACTGTATGAACTCTTGGTTGAAACAGTTAAGATGCAAAGTCTAAGATTTTACCTCCTGATCATAGCATGTTCAATCATATCCCAGTGTCCAAATAAAAACAGAACTGTATATCTGATATTTTTATTATGTTAAATTTTTTCTGGTTGGGAGGTCTATATCTTATTCTATTTGTCACGGTTTTATAATTGTTATATTTCATTCCAAAAAAACTATCAATGGCAGATGAAAGTATTTCTTGGGTTTGTTTTTGGTTGGGGAATTCGGGGAGAGGGAGAAGTGGGTAGACATCCAATTGGGATATTTCTTCAGAAAATCATTCTCTGAATATGTGCTATCTACAGTACAAGTATTTGGGGCAACGCAATATCCACCTTAGCAATTAGATCCAAGAAGAAAGGGGTTCACCTTACAACTCCCTAAAATGCCTGATTTCCAGGCCTGCTTTGGAGTGCCCTGATTATTGGCAAAGGTTTAGGGAAAACTTCTCTACTCGCCCAGAGTTCAAACACCATGTTTAACTACTACTGTGCTAGTGCGGTTCCGGCCTTGCAGCCTCTGAGACATCAGGCACATCCCAGCAGAGTTGCTCTTCAACATCTACTTGCAACTGGGATGGGCCAATCAGGCTCATCTGCAGCCATACACCCAGGAAGACCCTGAGAACCACAACTGTCCTTATAATTACCCTTAAGCCCACCTTTCTTTTTTAATAAAACAAATCCTTCATTCATAAAAGAATAGTTTGCAACTTGGCTTCCCTAGGCCTCTGGTCAGTAATTAACAGGTAACATTTCCTGAGTACTTCCTGTATGCCAGGCACTGCACACACCACGTTACATAGGTATCCCATTTAGGCCAGGCACAGCCTCTGGGGTGGACACCACTATTTCGTCCATGGGATCGATATGGAAGCTGGGGCTCAGAGAGGCTAAGTAACCTGTCAAAGTCCAAATAGCTGGTAACAGCAAATCTGTCAGACATCCAGACCCTTGACCCCCAACCATTCCTCTCGTAGAAGTAAGAGAGTCAAAGAGGAATTTCTAACATTCGAAACAGCCTAGCACAAATTATATTTAACCCACAAATAAATGGCTATACTGGATCATTACAATACCAATTTCCTTGCTTTGCACTGGAATATCATGGCAGGATAGAAATTGGTTCCACTATGTTTCACATGCTGACAAAAAGTTTAAATTGGGTATTATGTCATATCTTTGGTTAAAAAAAAAAAAGTGCAGACGGGGCGTGGTGGCTCACACCTGTAATCCTAGCACTCTGGGAGGCCGAGGCAGGCAGATTGTTTGAGCTCAGGAGTTTGAGACCAGCCTGAGCAAGAGCGAGACCCCGTCTCTAATAAAAAAAAAAAAGAAAAGAAAGAAAGAAAGAAATTAGCCAGACAACTAAAATATAAAGAAAAAATTAGTTAGGCATTGTGGTGCATGCCTGTAGTCCCAGCTACTCGGGAGTCTGAGGTTGCTGTGGGCTAGGCTAAGGCCACGGCACTCTAGCCCGGGCAACAGAGTGAAACTCTGTCGCAAAAAAAAAAAAAAAAAGTGCAAATTAGCCAGTTCTTATTAAATTCAGTTCATTTTGAAGACCTACTTCTTCAAACTGCATACTCCTATATTAGAGAATATCTTTCAAAAAAAAAAAGCCATTTCTAGAATGGTTCAAATGTCTGACACATAATTTGGAAACAACAAATAAGATCACCCTTGTTCAATACACAAGGGAAAAGGAGAATCTGCTGGAAGAAAAAGAAAGCTAAAGAAGATAAATAAAGAAAGGTAAACAGATAAGCAAAATATTCCAAAAATGCCAGCAGTTTGAACAAGATTATTTATCTGGAGAACTCAATTAGGAAAAAAAAAAAAAAAAAGGACAAGAAAATGAGCTGGTTGCAGAGGAAGGCCAAGGGCACAATGTACATGTGTGTACACATGTGCACAGATAAGGTATAGTTTGCTCACAGGTCCTGATCATCAAGAGGGAAGGTGTCTGGAAAGGACAGAAACTTCCCTATTCAACCGACAGACGTGTGATAAAAGGACAAAAGGGACTAGAAGTCTACAGACCAAGGTTCTGGTCATTTTAGTCATGCCAATAATTCCTAAGATCTGGAGGAACTGACCTGACCTCTTTGGGATTTTAACTCATCCTCTGAATGAGTTTCCTCCTCCAGAACACAGAAATAATCATCATCTTGGCAGTTATGTTGTGAGGACCTCATGTGAGATCATAGATACAAAAGTGCCTCAATAAAACTGTTTAGGTTCCACACAAAGGCTATATATTAGATTTGTTATTATCAATGCTTTAGAGAGTTGAACTGCAATTCATTTTATGCATTCTACTTATCTGAAAAAGTAAAGAGCAAGGGTCACGTGGGTGACAGGAGACTCCCCTAAGCACTGACTGATTTACATTGTTCACGGAGCCCATCTGCAATCCAGCCATTATAGTATATGGCAATAGCAGGCCTGTTTACAATTAAAAGACAGCACGATGCCACCAATTAAATGATCCAGACTACAACTTGATACAGCAAATGCTTAAATGCCCACACTAAAGGAAAGAAAGCTCTGGAACAGACACTAGAATCCAACAGATACTCGAAAATCTCTACCTCCATGGCTCTGGGATGTTTTTTATCACAAGTCTCTAGCTGTGCTTCAATGTGACTACTTCTAAATTTAATTGTCAGCCCCACTGAAGGCAGAAGATGGTCCAGCAGCATGTGATTACCTTGTTCCTACTGCCTACCTAGGATTAAAAATGTGGCAGGACGATTCCCTCAAGTGGACACTGTCATGCAGATAAGCAAAGGTGAGTGGCCCCAGCTGTGTAATTATAGACCCAAGCTCAAGAGCAATATAGTCATTGGTCATAGGATCCTATTTATACTTCTGTTTATTGGTGTGTTTGAACTTAACTACTATTAATTACTGTCTACCAGTAGTGGAGACTTGTTTCAATTTCTACCATTTCCATTTCTAAGTAGAAGGCTTAGAGAACATTTAGTGTTAGGGAGATCTTGTTAACAAATAAATATCTTTCACAACAGAATTGAAAGTAGAACTTGAAGTCATCAATTTATAATGTTCCAGATGAGGAAATTAGCTTCTGTCTATTCTTTAGCCAAGAAAGACACCTTTGTAACAAAATCTTATTTGGAGCATTGCACTAATTCACAGGTTCACGTCCATCCCAGACTGGGTGCCCAATGATGGAGAATACACCTCTCATGTTACTTTATAGAAAGCAAAAGTTTTATCCAAATTTGCCATGAATGAACAAGATTTTTTTTAATTCTCATTGTTCTGAATAAATATGATGACTGGATCTATACTTTTTATAACAGAATTTCTAGAATTATATTTGATTAAAATTGTACTGAATTTATATACGTTCTAAACACAAAGACTCCCTTGTAAAATTGCAAAATTCAGACAGTGGATTTGGAATGAATAAATTACATGAATGAATGAGTCTTTCATAAGGTTAAAGGGCACCCATTTCAATGGCGAACTGAATACTTTGTATGAATAAAGCCTTATGATTATGTACATTCCTGAAAGGAATAAAATATTTTCATTCAGGAAACTCATACTCTAGGAGCAATTAATTATTCAGATCTTAAAGATGATGATGACAGGATCTTCTGAAGCAGGAATCGAACAGAATTTGGACTTAAAAATCTGAGCACGCATTACTGACAAATTAGGTTCTTGCCACTGGTCACGACGATTTTCCGAAACCAGCCCCCGAGTTTGGACAGACACGAATGGAACCATCTAGACAAAATTACCTCCTGTCATGGACTGACCGTTGGGTAAAAAGGCCTGGAGAAATGCTGAAAGGAGAGGGGGACAGCAAATGAGTGGTATCAGAAGGAAAGCAGCACTCCTTCTCAAGAGCTTTGACATCTTCTCCCTCACTCCACAGGGAAAATTTATCTCGCCCGTGTTATGCTTGTTGAATGTGGATAAAGGGAGTCGCATGATGAAATAAGTGTGCCACGAAGATTAATCTGTCAGCAGTGGGACTGATGGATTGACAGAGAGAGAGACAAGAGGCGAAGACAAGAACACAGTGCAGAGAGAGGAGGAGGGATGGAGTCATGGGAGAAGCGTCAAGACTTAATAAGTGACTATTTATAGGCAGGAGATGAAGGAGACAGAAGAGTCAAAGATGACTCCCAAGGTTCACTCTTAATGTCTGGGAAGACGAGGGTACCGCTGAGAAAAGCGGAGAAGGCAGGAAGGACAGCACTCTTCCTGACTGATTTTCCTTCACACTCAGTGATGCCACCAACCCTGGGCAATGCCACCAGGCAAATGCTCCTGGGTCGTTTTTTGATTGGCTGTAAAGAGAAGGACAGTGGCCCATGCTGTTAACAAAGGCTGAGAATAAGTGGAGACAGAATGACACTAGTAGTTACATAGTCAGCAGGAATGAATCAACCCATGAGCAGGAAGAGCCGAAAGCATTCTTTAGGGACACACACTGAAGCAAGACTCTTCACAGCACAGCTCAGCTGTGGACTCCCAGGTAAAAGGATTAGAAATGGTCTAGACTCTGTAAGAGAGAAGAATCAAAGACAGGGATCCAAACTCAAATGCCCAGAGGGGACGGGCAAGTAACAGAAATGAAGAAGGGTGAGTGTTAGGCTACAAGGAACAGGGGACCACAGCAAAGAGCACATGCCATCCTATCCAAAGAGGACTCATTTCTTTTTTTTTGAGACAGAGTCTCACTCTGTTGCCTAGGCTAGAGTGAGTGCCGTGACATCATCCTAGCTCACAGCAACCTCAAACTCCTGGGCTCAAGAGATCCTCCTGCCTCAGCCTCCCGAGTAGCTGGGGCTACAGGCATGCGCCACCATGCCCGGCTAATTTTTTCTATATATATTTTTAGTTGTCCATAAATTTCTTTCTATTTTTAGTAGAGACCGGGTCTTGCTCTTGCTCAGGCTGGTCTCAAACTCCTGAGCTCACATGATCTGCCCACCTCAGCCTCCCAGAGTGCTAAGATTACAGGCATGAGCCACCGCGCCCGGCCAAAGAGCAGTCATTTCTCAACTGCAAGCGGTCACTCCCACCCAAGACTGCAGGCCCAATCTTCTGATTCTTCAAGAGAAATCATCACACCCACCACTCTCCACCATGTTACACTAGTGTACCTTCTCCAGGGACTTGTCAATCCCTGAAATCCTGGTATTGTTGTTATTGCTGTTGTTCATGTGTTTATGGTCTGTCTCCTCCTACTAGAAGGTAAGCTCCCTGAGGAGCCACATAACTGGCACTCAATCGATGCTCGACCAGTACATGCTCACCTCTTCATTTCCCAGGACTTACCATGTGACGCAGGATCAATACAAAGCCCTCACATCTTCACAACCTTAACAACCGTCCGCTCTCACCTCCTCCCACTCTAAATACACCCTATCTCTCTCCAGCATGGGCTCTGCAACGGAAAGACCTGGGTTCAAATCACCTGGCTCTGCCTGCCACTTGCCAGCTGAAGATGCTAACTATAAATCTCAGCTGCTACATCTATAAACATCAACGGCACTGGGTTTCTAGATGAATTAAGTAGGATTTTTCAAAATTGATTACAAGTGTTACACTAACGCCTGATTCTTTGAAATTTCCCACACTTGGGTTTCCTCTTCTCACACTCACCACACCGAACACCCTGTTGCTACTCAGCAAGCCAGGTGCTTGCACTCTGAGCCTCTTCTCTGCTGATTCTGTGGATTCTCCTCTCTCCACCTCCTGCAAAAACCTATGTCTTAACTGCTCTTTGGTGCAGCTCAATTGTTTCTTCCTCCACAAGGTTTCCTTTGACTTCCCTGGGCAGGTTATTCTATCCTCTGGGTGCCTGCAGCCTTCGGTTCCTTCCATTAGTAACTGCACTGACGTGAACCACACCCCAGCAGCTGCCTTGATTCTGACACCCCACCAGTGAGCACAGGTAGGGACTGTTACCCTTTATCATTTTCCCCAGAGTCTAGCACAGTGCCTGATTCAAAAGAGGTATTCAATAAATATTTACTGGCCGGGCACAGTGGCTCACACCTGTAATCCTAGCACTCTAGGAGACCGAGGTAGCAGTATTGCTTGAGCTCAGGAGTTCAAGACCAGCCTCAGCAAGAGCGAGACCCCATCTCTACTAAAAATAGAAAACATTAGCCAGGCGTGGTGGCACGCGCCTGTAGTCCCAGCTACTCAGGAGGCTGAGCAGAAAGATCACTTGAGCCCAGGAGTTTGAGGTTGCTGTGATCTAGGCTGATGCCATGGCACTCTAGCCTGGGCAACAGAGCCAGACTCTTGTCTCAAAAAATAAAAATATAAAATAAACAAAAAATGTTTGCTGAATCAAACAAAACTGAACAACTACCAGATGTAAATCCGATTTATCAGAAATTGTATGAGTAGAAGGACCCATCTTGCTCCAACACTGAGCAACTAAACCTAACAATGACAAAAACTACCACATGGCCAGTTCTTGATTATCACAGTAACAATGGGCAACAGTGATAGGGATAATCTGAGAATAGTTAATATAGGTATTTTCACTGCTTTAGGTAGTATAAGACTACACTGAGTCTGACTTATGCAGTGCTAAAACCTCAAGACCAAAATTACCTCTCCCACTGATCTGGCACAGTGCCAAAAATACTTAATAGTATCTTGCAGGTTCTTTGAACTTCATTTTGATTGTAACAGGAAATTTCATGGGAACCACTGCACTCTTTCTAATATATGAGTGTTCAATCCTCAATTCATTCCACAGGTATTTACTGAAGACCTACCATATGCCAGGCATTACAAATAAAGCCATTACAATCCTGAATTCTATAAACCACAGTTTTGCATAGACTGCTTAGGAAGACCCAGGAACCTTGGGAAGACTGTTGATGCCAATGCAAAAGTTTGTATTATCACATAACCTAATAGTTGCTGCTCTACCAATACTGAGAAAGGGCCCCGTGACAATTCAGACTTGTCAAACAATCAAATTCATTTAATTAAGTTAGGAGGCAGCAGAGCATTTCCACAGTATATATGATAAGATTTTACAAAATCTTAACTCTTTAACTAAAACCTAGACTTGTTAAAGAAACTTCTAGAAGGGCATTTTCTTCCTATGTTCCACAGTATAAAATTTTCTATTGAGTTTTTTAAAATTAATTCCTGGTAAGAAGGGTCATAAAAACGTAAGTTCCAGAATTCTAAAAAAGTGTGATAACACCTCATGAAAGAGACCTTGGGACCCCTTGTCCCACGCTCCTCTTTCTGTTGTGCCATACCAAGAACAATGGAGCAAGAAGCTTCTGGAAAGCCAAGAAATGTGGAACCAATCTTACCCTAAAATAGAGTAAGAAGTAAAAATAATCACCGAGTTCTAAATTCAGTTAAACTTCTCTCTCTTCAACCTGGAGTGGTGGGTAGCAAAGAAGGTAACGAAACCTGAGCCATACAGGTGGACTAAAGTCACCTTTCCCCAAGGCCCTGTCCCATGTACGGTATACTGCTTCAATCCCTTCCCAAGTGAAGGCTTCCTTAACTTTCCTAGACGCAGACTACATACGATTATCTCAGAATTAATGAATGAATAATGAATCTAAAGTGTTTCTCCTGCATTTTAAATGTATGGTCCATTTTATTAATATATTGCATTAACGGTTAATAAAATGCTTATGTATAATAATCATATAATTCCATAAACGTCTCTACAAGTGAAAAAGATGTCTTGATAACAAAGTAAGAGATAAAAGAAAAAAGCAGTTTTCTTCCTTCTCTCTTCTCACACAACACTCCTGACACCCGGTATACGGGGGGGGGTCCCCCACATCAAGCAATTCTGCAGATTCTCCATCAGATACCACCTGCGTGTCCACTAATTCAGTTCCATTCTGACAGTATCAATCTGGCGTCAGATCCCACAGGTTGAAGGCTCAGTCCCACACGCCTTCAGACGCCAATGTCAGATGCTAACCACAAGCCCCAGGTGTGGCCTGTGCTTCTGACAGACTGGCTATAAATCAGGGTTCCCACGACCCTCTCCAAGGAATTTGCTAGAGAAGTTCGTGGAACTCGGAGAAACACTTTACTTACATTTACCCATTTATTATAAGGATGTTACAAAGAATATAAATGAACAGCCAGATGGAAGAGACACGTAAGGCAAGGTATGGAGGAATGGACTCAGATCTTTCATACCCTCTCCAGGCTCCGCATCTTCTAGGAACTTCCACATGTGCTGCTATCCAAAAGTTTCCAGAATTTAGTCCCTTTGGGTTTTCATGGAAGCTTCATTATGTAGGCATGACTGATTAAACTCCTGGCTATTGGTGATCAGCTCAACCTTCAGCCCCTCTCCTTGGCGGTGGGGCTGAAAGTCCCAACCCTCTAATCACGCTTTGGTCTTTCTGGTGACCAGCCCCTCTCTTGAAGCTATCTAGGGGCCCCTGTCACCAGTCATCTCATTAGCATATGAGATTCCTAGGGTTTTAGAAGCTGTGTACCAGGAACCAGGATGAAGGCCAAATATATATTTCACAGTATCACACAAAGCAATACTAAATTTTTCCATTTCAGACCCTAATATTGCTACATATGGTAAAATGACTTCCTAGCTAGTAAGAAAGAATATCTAATACATCATCAGAAAATAAAACTGTCTATGAAGAAACCTGAATTTGGGTAACCACCAAATCAAGGAACGTAACATTTAGATCCGAGATGTCAAAACTCCCTGTCTGCCCTGGGCTATCTTGGTTTACGCCTATGATCATGACACAGTTCTTAGGTGTAGGCACTTCTACTCTCAAAAATGGCACAGTTTGGACAACTGGTTCTATATCACTCTATTGGGAGATAAAAAGATTCCTAAACATTCTCTGACAAAGAAACGTTAAGGTTTTCAGAAACATTAGCATGCACAAAGGTGCTTTACACAGTCTCCTTTTAAACTGACCCATTTTGAAAGAGTTAATAAACATTTTAACTTTCACAGCTATAAAGTAATAAGGATTGATCAACACTGAATGTTTATGAAATTTCTTCAGACATAAATGTGGAGCTTGGCCTTGCAACCTATATTTGGGAATTCCCTGCCCCCCAACCTCTATACCCAATCTAGGGATCCATGAGAATGGTACAGTGATTCAGCATTTCTAAGGCATTCATTAAAATATGCTTCAATGCAATGAAATCAGGGGAGGAAAAAAGGCACATAAGACACAGATATTAAACTCAAAACTTCTTTTTATAAAAGCAAAAATAATGAAATTCTATACTTTCATACTGAAACATTTGCAAAGCAGCAGAAATGACAAGTGTGTCTCTCATCACTGTTATTAGGCAAGTCATCCTAAGATACAGCAGAAAGCATATGGAACACTTTTTGTCAACTAGTTCAAGAGACGCTTAAAATAGAAGTAAAAGGGAAATCACAAAACACAAAGGGAAACTGTGTTCGCCAAACAAGAACAACACTGTTTATACCTGGACAGGAGTACTTTTTAGAATCTTGCTTATCTCCTTTTTGTGTCTCCTAGAGGACAGACCATGTCTTTTTCACTCTTGTAACCTTTACCTCTTATCTTTGAATCCTTAGTATACTGCTTTGCACATGGAAAAGGTGCAAAAAATTGTTCATTTAATTAAACTAATAAGAATAGAAGAAAACTGTTTTCAAATATAATTTCCACGTAAACATTCCTTTCAAAGTACGGTATTAAAAAAAACCAACCTCCATGAGGGGGTGGCAGTGGCAAGGCAGAATGTAGGTGCCCCACAGGGAGAAATCTATTCCTCTAGGCAGTGGTGGGTAAAGGTTTAACAAACCTTATTATCATAGAAAGTCACATACATTGTCATCAAACCATTTCCCACCAAACAAAACAGTCACATAAAGTTAGCCCATAAGACGAGCATTAGTTATAGCACCCAATACCTGAGTTATAAAGAAGTTCCACTGAAATTTCTTTCAAGCCTCAGCTGAGGAGGGTTTGACCATTCTTTAAAACAGGCTTTGAGGCAGTTGTTCTTCCTCCTTCAGCACCATATGCAAAGGCACTGGAGTTTGAGAACTAGCCATTTAACCACAGAAGGTCTCATTCATGAAGAAAACTATAAAATGGGCCTCAATGCATTTTATCAAAGGGACTTGGGTTTCTCTTCCTTAAAGACAACATCCACTCCTCCTATCAATAAGACAGATGGGTAGACATGATCTAGTACTGTGGTACCAGACCACGGCTTGTTAGAGACCAGGCCACAGAGCTCCGCCCACCACCCCACCCCATCCATGAAACTTAGGAAGGTGGGGGCGAGAAGAGTGAGAGGGAAGCTTCATCTACACAGCCTCTCCCCATCACTCACATCACATCACCATCACCGCCTGAGCTCCACCCCCACCCCCATCCTCCATCCCTCCAACCCCTGCCCTGACTGTGGAAAAACTGTCTTCTATGAAACCATACCTAAGAGGTTGGGGACCGCCGATCTAGTAGTCTGCCCATTAAGTTACACAGGAGCTTATGGGGGAAAAGGCTGGCAGAGAACAGAGAGCCATGTATCTCAGCCAAGGCGGGTAGCAGCCACTACACAATAACGTGAAACAAAGTTAACTTCTCCAACAATATCCAATATGAGAGAAGAATTTTCTCAGAAATCAAACTGTAAAAAAATAGTAAAAATTAAATATTCAGGCCTCCTGAATTTTATATTAGTGGCTTTACAACCTTAGGAAAGTCACCAAAAAGCCTTAACTTTCTAGTTCATTTTGCAAATGAGGATAAATACTGTTACCACTCACCTATATTTTAGAAAACTAATAAAAGCAATGATGTAAACCACAGATACTTTCTTAAATTCTAGATGTTTAGATAGTTACTGCTCTTCTCAACTGAACATAAAGTTCAAAATGAAATATTTAACCTACAGACTCTATAATCTGCTGCCAATAAAGAACAGAGGTACTGATAAGCCATTGTGTAAACTGCTTGGATCCAAAATAGTAATATTATTAATTCAGATAAAGACTAGTAAGCAAGAAAAAATATCCCTTAAACTCTCTGGATATTAAACACATTTGTCTTCCACTGAATACCTTTTTAAAAATCAGTGCCACTTTCTGAACTAACCTAAAAGTAAAGCAATTTGCTCACAATCAATGCAGTTAAGTCTTGAAGGATTATGTCAACCAAAACTGGTCTTCATATGATGCAAATAATTTGTTCCTATTCACCATACTCTTTTAAAATGTCAAATTGTCTACTTACTGAAAATATAATGGACAAAAAGTATTTTTTTCCTACTCACCAATTAAAAAAAGAAAAAGGTTTAAATTTAAACACTCAATTTCTAAGTGGGAAGACTGACAAGGACCCTGCAGCCAAATAGCTTCTTATAGCAATCTTCTGTGTGCAGATTTAAAGCAGTTTTTTATAGCACAGAAGGTACTATACTGCACCCTTACATAAAGCTTCACAGAAACAAGTCAGGACCATAAACACATTCACTTAACTACTGTGCAGTGCCCAATGCTCCTGAAAGGTACATGGACCCAATTTCAGTTGCTAAGCTTATAAGGGCATCAGAAAATTCCAGGTCCAGTTTAGTCAGAGAAAAGAAACAAACACTAATCCTATCCCAATACAGTCCAAGTTAATTCCCTCCAGTTTCTCCCCTATCATAATATTAAGTGATTTCTTAATAAAATGCTGCAGTAAAACTTGTGAAATCAGAGTCCGGCAGAAAATCAAATCAAAGGAAAACTCTTCATGGCAGCTACTTTCACATAGCCAGCCTCCTGCCTACCTTATTATGTTTTTGTTGGTGTCTTGCCTTTGTGTCAAGAACATGATAAGGGCTTTCGGAGTCTTGGTTGATGTAATATACAAGTCTTGAAGGCAGTATGATTTCTTTCTGCATTGCATTGCTGTAACTGATATTACTGCTGCTATTCTGTTGCACTGGATTGTCTTCAACTGCCAGGACTCCCAAATTTTTTTCTGCAGTTTCATTCCAATGCAGAGCTGGGGGGGCAGGAAGCACAAACACACACACTCATATGTATATATATATATATATATATATACCCCATAAATACATAAGCACTAAAAGTCATTTTTCCATTACACAAAGTTTTCTCTTTATAAGCAGCTAAGAAGTGGAGAAACAGTACAGTAAGTTATTTCAACAACGAAATGGCCTGGATCAATTAATAGCCAATAAGGCTTATACAATCATGTACTGTTCATTTTGATTTATGTTTTATACGTACATTTTCTAAACAGTCTCAAATCTATACTTCTAAGTATTGGGGAAGGGCAGAATGAACTTGAGGGAGGAGTCACTAAATGAACATGCTCAGGGGTCCTGACCCTCATCTCCCTCCATTCTCTGAGTCTACAGAAGCTCAACTCTATTCTGCCTAGTAGTATCCTATCTGAGAGCTAAGAACACTCCTAAGATAACTTGAGTGCTGTATTCAGGGGCACAGAATGTTAATTGATTTCTTTTAACAAAATGGACAGTTCCTTTCTCTTTTAACTTTGAGATGAGCAAAAATTCCTTTTGCCATATAGGGATGCAGATACTGGCAGCTTTCCAACTTCTTTTTCTTTTCCTACCAAGGCCAGCTTTCTGTTTCAGTGATTTCCAATCATCAGTGTATTGAACATTACATTAATTGTTCATATTATAATAACAAGCACTTTGAGAAAAGACAACCAAAGGTTGTGCACGAAGTGAAGTCTTCCACACTTTAATTCTTTGGTCCTCAAAGTATGCCTCCGCCACCTTAATCCCAACAGCAGTGAATATACCCTGTAGGAAATTTGAGGAAACAACCCATTGCCACTATTATTATTACATCCTCCCCACATTCATATTAAGGCTCCCCCACGCAAGAAGCAACTTGCTCCCTCGCTGCATTTCCCATCCTCTGGTTTCCCCTCCGCAAGTTGCACAAAGATCACTGAGGGACCCAGGATCCACTAAATACTTCCCAGTGGAACCAACAGTAATTGGAATGGGTTTTTAGCGAATGCAAACCAGAAATGGACTTCCAAAAGTGAACTGGAATGAATGGGGGTTTGGGGATCAGAAGGGTGGGCAGGCAGGCAGGGAGGCACGGAAAGGCCGAGCCGGGGACACGTCCGGAGCGCACGGACCCGCTTGCCCTTCGCTTTCCTCCGCAGGGCCCAGCGGGGTAGGCGAGGCGAAGGGCACGGGGCCATACCCACCGCTAGGTGCAGCAGCCCCCCAGGCGCGGGGCCGGGACGAGGAGGCGAGCGGAGGCAGCAGGAGCAGGACCAGGAGCAGGCGGCAGGGCGGCGCGCGGGCCGGCACCGGGCCGGCGGGGCCGCGGCGGGGGCCGCAGGAGGCGCCGGCAAGGCTGCAGCCGGCCAGGGGCGGCCGCCGGGAGTTGCTGCCGGGCGGGTTCATGGCTCATAGCTCCCGGGCGCCGCTCGAAGTGGCCGGCGAGAGCGCCGCGCTAGGCTGCAGGGCGGCTGCGGGCGGAGCCGGTCACGCCGGCTCGGCGCGCATGGTGCCGCGGCGGGCAGGGGGCAGGGGCAGGGGCAGGGGCAGGGGGCTCGGGGCTCGGGGCTCGGGGTTCGGGGCCCGGGGCTGGGCAGCGCCCCCTCCCCGGCTCGCCTCTCAGCCCCTCCCGGGGCGGGCCGCAGAGGAGTCTGGGGGTCCTCTCCAACTTGGAGCCTCCCCAGGGGCCGCTCCCTCCCCGCGGCGGGCGCGGCCACTTCAGCGATTGCGGGGGTTCCGCCGGGCCTGACGATGCCGAGGCGGCGCGCGGGAGCGAGCGGCGCGGGAACGCGCGGTGCCGGTGTGCGCCCCGCCCCCCGAGAGCGCGCCTGAGCGGGGCTTGGGGCGCCGGTGCTGATGCCGGGTGGTGCTGATGCTGATGCTGCTGTAGCCTGGCACACGACGCACTGCGCATGCCCTGCTGGGGGTGTGGGGGAAGCAGCAGTGATGCAGCATCCCAGGCAGCATCAGAGGTGATGGTAGCACCTCCAAAGATGGGGGCGGGGGAGGAGGGAGCTGGCAGTCAGGGATGAGCCCGAGGGGAAGGAAGAAGAGTGCGGGGGCTTCCAGTCCAGAGACAGGGATGATTTGTAGAAAAGGATCAGCCAGGGAAATCGACCTGCCTTTTCCACCACTCCAGACCTCACATGCTCCCTCTTACTCCAACCCCTTTCTGCTAGGGATAAACTGAGGCCAAGCATGTCCTTCTTAACCCTTTATTTCCTTCCTGCAAGTAAATATAAAGGATTGCAGCTGGGGAGGTAAAAATAGCACTGTTCCTCAGGCAGCTGGCCTGCGGCGGGTGGCACGAGGGCTGGGAAGCACATTTGCGGGCCTGCGAGCACTGAGCGGCAGGAATCCCCGGTGCAGGGGCCTTCCGCCTGGCCCCGTCCTCCTTGCCTGTGCCTGGGGGCTTTGAGGAAAGCAGATGGAGCAGATGAAGGTGTTTCCTCAAAAGTTCAGAAAGTATGTCTGGGCGTAGTGGGGAAGAACATAGAAATTCTGGCGGGGAACAAATGCGGAAATTAGAAACCGAGTGTGTGGCAGCTATCTTGGGAAATCCGTTGTTTGTCAACCATGGGGGTGGGCATGCATTTAGGAGGACACATTTCTATTTTTGAGATCCAGTCCTGACTTCTGCAGAGAAAGGGGAAGATTTTCTCTCGCTGTTGTAAAAAATGTAAATCCAGGATCCATGACTTAGGTGGGGTTTTCAGCCACTAAATCCAATGGTTTCAAATTAGAGCCTGTGGCCTATTTCTGCCCCCAAACTCCCATAATGTGAGCGTTCACTTATTCACCCTCCCAGTGACAGTCTGAGTAATAACAATGTTGTTTTACCTGTTATTTGTAACTAAAATGGTGAGAAGACAATGAGATGTCACTTAACTCCAGTGAGAATGTCCTTTATCAAAAAATCCCATAACAATAAATGTTGGCATGAATGCGGAGAAACATGAACACTCATACACTACTGGTGGGTCTGCAAACTAGTGCAACCTCTGTGGAAAGCAATATGGAGATTCCTTAAACAGATACAAGTAGACCTACCATTTGATCCAGCAATCCCATTATTGGGCATCTACCCAAAAGAACAAAAGACATTCTATAAAAAAGACATCTGCATCCGAATGTTTATAACAGCACAATTCACAATCGCAAAGATGTGGAAACAACCCAAGTGCCCATCAATACATGAGTGGATTAATAAAATGTGGTATATGTATACCATGGAGTATTACTCAGCTATAAGAAATAATGGGGATATAGAATCTCTTATGTTCTCCTGGATAGAGTTGGAACCCATTCTACTAAGTAAAGTATCTCAAGAATGGAAAAATAAGCAACACATGTACTCACCATCAAATTGGTTTCACTGATCATCACCTAAGAGCACATTCAGGAATAACATTAATCGGGTGTCAGGCAGATGTAGGGGGAAGGGGATGGGTGTATACATACATAATGAGTGCGATGCGCACTCTCTGGGGGATGGGCACGCTTGAAGCTCTGACTTGGAGGGGGAACAAGGGCAGTATATGTAACCTAAACTTATGTACCTCCATAATATGCTGAAATAATAATAAAAAGTAAAAATAAAAATAAATAAAATGGTGACAAGAGCATCTACTTGGGGGAGAGGGGCATCAACAATTTTATGATTTAAAAAAAGAGTGTGGGTATAAAACACGATAGCCACGACAGAACTCAATGTTAACCATCTTCTCCACCCCCGCTTAACTAAGAGGAACAGAGACAAAGACAGACACACACACACAGAAACCCCCTAAGATTACATAGCTGTTAGAGAGTTAAATACTGATTTTAGTTCTTTTTTTCTATGTCAGAGCTAGGATATTATTATGACATATTTATTCATGTAAACTTGTAATTGATGACACTTCTCCTATATGAGGGCAACAACAGTTTTCCTTTTTGTTCACCATTGTGTCCCTAGAACCTAATGCAGTGTTTAAGGCACAGAAAAATCTCTTGGAAAAGATATAATGAGTGAATAAATAAATGGACAATACACATAAACAGGAGTCACACTTGAGGCAAGCCAGTGAACACTCCAACCTCCCTGGAGTTCCTACTTGCAGGTCAGTGTTCTTGGGGGTGTCTCCCTCAAGACAAGCATGTCCTGGCTAGGTTTTCCCAATCTGTATTTGATATAATGTAGATCCTGAGAAAGGGTCTGGCAGAAAGGAAGCCAGAATGGAGTTATACAAGGAATGAGAAGGGAGAAGGAAATCAAAGGTGAAAAGCGCCCAGATGCAAGTTACTTGAAAGGTATCTTTTGCAACTGAGTGACAAGCTCTCAAAATCTGTTCCAATAAATAAAGCTACCAGCCAAACAGGAATGACTGAACACCCACCAGTTATAATCCACCATTTCATGCATTTGAGGGTACAGAATGAGGATTCAATTTAATTTCTAATAAGGAGTGGGTGTGTTTACAAAGAAGGATGTTGTCTTATGTACTATAATCAAAAGACTGCATTGATTTACAGGACCTTAAGGTTTACAGACATTGATAGAGTCAAGATAATGTATCAGAAATGAGACAGCGAGTCAGAGAAAATCACTTAGAAAAAAATTATTGGAAGTTTCCTTGAACAGTATATGTAAGGGAAGGTTAAAAACAGAATTAAATATTCTTTAACTGGTCAATTTGTTAGATTTAGTAATAGTCTTATTAAGTAGTTTGTAATTTTTATTGTTACAGAGTTTACTTCTAAATATTCCCCTCTGTGTTTTCACAATATTTAATGACTTTTTTTTTTTTTTTGAGACAGAGTCTTGCTCTGTCACCCTGGGTAGAGTGTAGTGGAGTCATCGTAGCTCACAGCAACCTCAGACTCCTGGGTTCAAGCAATCCTCCTGCCTCAGCCTCCCAAGTGGCTGGGACTATAGGCATATGCCACCATGCCTGGCTAATTTTACATATATATTTTTTTAGTTGTCCAGCTAATTTCTATTTTTAGTAGAGATGGGGTCTTGCTCTTGCTCAGGCTGGTCTCGAACTCCTGAGCTCAAAAGATCCACCCGCCTCGGCCTCCTACAGTGCTAGGATTACAGGTGTGAGCCACCTCGCCCGGCTTCTAGTGACTTTATCAATCATTTAACCACCTACTGCTTTGCTCTGTATTCATATATGTGCATATCATCTTTCCCTTATCAAAAAATACTGAGAGCAAGGCTGCATCTTGGTCATCTCTGACCCTAGAGCTGAGTATAGTACCTGGAATAGAGTCAACACTGGATAAATGCGTGTTGAGTAGAGGGGTACTGCTAGGTAGGAAAGGGAGGAATTCAGCAAGCTGGACGAGAATGAAGAAAGAAATGCACCAGAAACTTGAGTGCTGTCATAGCTCTGGTTACAAATGTGTTGCATCCGAAGGCCATCAGAGGACCATTTGGGTGATCTGTTAAAGTGGTAGATGTGGAAAACTGCTGCAGTCGTAGGTGAAGGCAGGTGGCCAGAAGGTCCATGGGAGGCAACATGGACACCAGGGGAACACAGTGAAGGGCACAGGCAAGCAATGTCCAGAAACGGTGATCGTACTGGTCACAAATATGGTTCCACTGGTCGTGTAAGGAAGGATGTCAGAAGGCCTCTCCTTGCCATAGTCTATTTCAGATGGCAGAACTGGACCACTTTGAAACCGGTGAGAAAACTGGGCAGGAGCAAACACGAGGAGGAGCAGGAATATTAGATGTGGAAGGCATCCGCCTCAGCAGGGCTGAGATTCTTGGGGAGAAAGCAGAAGGCGGGGTCACAGAAGAGGGACCTAGAGAGTGAAAGAAGATTTAAAAAAAAAAAGGAGGGCCAGGCAGCAAAGCAGACTCACTAGAACAATTAGAATAGAATCATCATTTGGCCAAAAAGCCAAGGTCAAAGAAGGTGTGCAGCAAATCGGTGGCTGGTGCTGAGAGGAGGAGAGGTCTAGAGGAATGAGAGCATTAGCACAGACAGGGCAAGAACAACAGCAGCTCTGGCTCAGGACAGCTTCCATCGGAGCCCGCTGGAGCGGCTTCTGCTGCAGAGTCTGCAGTAGGTAGGAGGTTCTCAGCCTCATTTTAGAACGGCTGTGAAGACTGATTCTACAAGTGGAAAGTGATACTTTGAAGGAGAGGAGACAATGCATTTCTTGGTGAAAGTGAAAAATGAGTGGGCTTCATTATTGATACTTTCCATGTGGTTCAGGGATCAGCAAACATTTTCTATAATGGGCCAGATAATAAATATTTTAGTCTTTGGGCCATATGGTCTCTGCTACATATCTTTTTTTTTCTTTACAGCCCTTTAAAAATGTAAAAACCATGCAGCCTGCAAGCCGTGGTTTGTCAGCCCACCATGTTTATATATGTGTACACACACACACACGCACACACACATAAACATATAATGATTAAAATGCTTTCATCAACCGTATTACATCCTATGCTTGTGAGCAGGAAGAAATGAAGAAAGTATGTACGACAATATACATGGCTCTAATTCCAGAAGGGATTGCTCTTCATTGTAATTTAGCTATTTGTTTAATCAATAAGTAGTCTCTAAATTCTTAAAAGATGTTCATCACATGAAGGGATTCCTAAGGAAAGAAGCATTCCTCCTTTTAGAGCTAATTCCCAGATCTAGATATTGGGGGACATGTCAGAAATCTTCACCAAAAAAAAATACAGTCGTTGAAAAGATTCTAGACATTTCTTTTGTTTTGCCAAGCTATATTTTCTGGTGAGCAGAGAGATGTTGAATGGATGCTACAGCCGTGACAGGTCAAATAATGGAGTAACACATGCAGTGACAACCCTTCCTGAAGCCTGTCACCGTCTGTGATCTGCCTCTGTGCTTCAAACTCAACACTGAAGAGTGCTGCGGGGCAGGGAGCACACGCTGCAGACACAGCGCTGCACCCAATGTCACAGGCAACATTCAAGTTCATGAAAAACAAGTCTGCAAGTCTGTGTTAATTACACCACACTGCTCATTAGGAAGGCTAGACCACAGTGGAACTGTGGGACTGATTCTGACACTACTGGGGAAAGAAAAAGTATTCATTACCAAAAGTGCAATCGTCACAGACATTTATAGTGGAGTAGTTGAACAGACAAAAATGTATCAAAGTGTCAAGCATGAAAATATCCAAAAGAAGGTGTCCACTGAAGAAACCTAAAATTAAGTTATTTAAAGACATTATGTTAGATGGAAGTTAATTAGGAATTCCTGACAAAGTAAGATAAATTTGAAAAACATTTAATTCCCCCCCCCACTCCACAAACATTAGGCTTGTTTATCCCACAGTTCAGTGTGTTTACAAGCCGTGGCACAAAGGGATAAACAAGCATGTCATGTTGATTTGTGGTGATAAGATGTGCTTGTAAAATTTGGAAGAATTGTGTTTATTAGGAATAATCACTGAGTCAACATGTAATTATTAAGTCCTCATTGGGTCACAGAGCAGCTCTAGGAGTTTCTGCAGAATTACCATGTACTAGCAGGGTAGGGGGGATGTTGACTACTTTTAGAGACAGCAACTGAATTTCATCTGAAAAGGTTAGAACTCCAGCAACAGAATTAATATGCTAACGATAATCCCTTCCATTTGCATAATAACAATGGCTAAATCCTTTAATAATGCCTGCTTTAATTATTACTGTGCATTTACATATTGCAAAGTGCTTTTATCTGTATTATGTTATGTAATCCTCAACCCTGTGACACAGAGAGGGTGGTTACTATTACTCTTTTTAGGAGCTCCATCTCGGATGGAAGGACACTAAGTCTCACAAGTCTTTGCGGTTATCCTCAATCCTCCCATCCTGGCTTTACATTCAAATCACCTAGAAAGCTTTTTTTTTTAATTGTATATATTTTAGATGTATAATGTGATGTTTTGGTATACACAGTAAAATGGTTACTACAGTTAAATTAACATATCCATCATCTCCCATAGTTACCCATTTTGTGTGTGTATGGTAAGAACACCTAAAATCTACTCTCTTAGCAAATTGCCAGTACACAATACAACGTTATTAACTATAGTTCTCACACTGTACATTAGATCTCTAGACTTATTTGTCCTACATAACTGACTCTTACCCTTTGATTTACATCTCTCCCGAATTCTCCCCTGTCCCCCACCTCTGGTAACCACAGTTCTATTCTCTATGTGTCCAACTTTTTTTGTTTAGATTCCACATATAAGTGAGAGATCTCCATATTTTTTAAGGGTGATTAAAATTCAATAGTATATATGTGTATGTATATATATCACAATTATCCACTGATCCATTGACAAACACTTTAGTTGTTTCAATATCTTGGCTATTATGAATAATGCTGCAATGAACATGGGAGTGCAGATATCTTTACATGGTGATAATTTCACTTTCTTTGGGTACATACCCAGAAGAGGGATTACTGGGTCATGTGGTTGTTTTATTCTGAATTTCTTTAGGAACCTCCATACTGTTTTCCACAACAGCTGTGCCAATCAACATCACCACTCATAATGTACAAGGGTTCCCTTTTCCCCACACCTTTGCCAACACCTGTTATCTCTTGTCTTTTTGGTAATAGCCATCTTAACAGATGTAAGGTGATATCTCATTATGGTTTTAATTTGCACCTAGAGAGCTTTGACAACCTACCAATGCATGAGCATTTAGGATCTTCAAGACCAGAGCTTGATATCAATGTTTTTTAAAATCCTCCCAGATTCTAGCCTGAGAAAGAGTGAGATCTCATCTCTACTAAAAAAATAAAAAAACAAATTAGCTGGACAACTAAAAATCTATAGAAAAAATTAGCCCAGCATAGTGGCGCACACCTGTAGTCCCAGCTACTCAGGAGGCTGAGGCAGGAGGATTGCTTGAGCCCAGGAGTTTGAGGTTGCTATGAGCTAGGCTGATGCCATGGCACTCTAGCCTGGGCAACAGAGCGAGACTCTGTCTCAAAAAAGAAAAGAAAAGAAAAGAAAATCCTCCCAGATTAATCAAATGTGCAGCCAGAGTTAAGATATACCAACCAGATAAAAAGATTTCCCCAAGGTCACGTGACTGCTGGGCATTAGAACTCAAATTTGAACCGTGAATTCAAATCCTATGCTGTTCCCAAGCTCTTCTTCCCTATTTCTGCTCCTAACACAAGTTAACCTTGAACGAAGAAAAATAGAAAGTCAGTTTAATGTAATTGCTGTAGGACCTAAGAAAATATAGAATTAGAAAACATTTGAAGCCGGGCATGGTGTCTCACGCCTGTAATCCTAGCACGCTGGGAGGCCGAGGCAGGCGGATTGTTTGAGCTCAGGAGTTCGAGACCAGCCTGAGCAAGAGTGAGACCCCATCTCTACTAAAAAATAGAAAGAAATTATATGGACAGCTAAAAATATATATAGAAAAAATTAGCTGGGCATGGTGGCTCATGCCTGTAGTTCCAGCTACTTGGGAGGCTGAGGCAGGAGGATTGCATGAGCCCAGGAGTCTGAGGTTGCTGTGAGCTAGGCTGACACCACGGCACTCTAGCTCGGGCAACAGAGCCAGACTCTATCTCAAAAAAAAAAAAAAAAAGAAAGAAAGAAAACATTTGAGCCAGAAGGTACCTCTGAGGCCATATAGGAGTCGAAACCTATCGCACAATTGTAAAAACAAAGGCTAAGAGTTTAAGCTAGTTGCCCAAGGTCACAAAACCTGTGCAGAGCTGGGAGTAAAATTCAGGTTTCCCTTTTCCAGGCTTTCCAGTACTTTCCACTGTGCTTTGTACACAGTTTGCTTAAAAAAAAAAATCGACTTACAAAAATTCCAATCAGTCTGCAATGTAATTCATTTCTGGTTTCCCAAATGGCATTGCTTTGCAAAGATAAAGAAGGATATAGCCATGAGGTCTGGATCCCCACATCATCAGTTCCTTTAAGCCCAGTCCCATAGTTTGGCAGCATGAAATAGTCTCATCATTCACACGTGTTTGGAGGTAATCTATCCAAATAAAATACCCATCTATCTACTAATTCTCTTTTGTGTAGCAAATATTTCCAAGCAACATTTTTCTCATCCGTTGAGTTTCTTGTAATAGCTTTAGTATATTCTTACACACTCAACAACTGTAGCTTCCTAAATCTTGTTTTACATAGCACCAAATTTGGTAAGAAACAAAAATGAATGCAGAAAATAATAAAAATAAGACAATAACAACAATAATAATAACAAGAAGGAGGAGAAAGAAAAGGAATTATTTATGTAGCAGCTACTAGGTGCCAGATGCTGCATTAAACACTGTAGTTGGTTGATCTCACTCGTCCTCCTCATACAACTCTGTAAAAGAGCAACTATTGTCACCCCCATTGTTATTGATGAGGGAACTGAAGCTTGGAGAAGTTCAATATCTTGTCTAAGGTCTAAGAAGCAGGGCTGGTCAGGAACTCACATTTGCCTGACTCTAAAGCACAACGTCCCAATCACTCCATAATGGCTCACAAATACCATCAATCTATAGTATAATATAGTATAATGATAATAATAAAGTATAATTATAAAAATAATAAAAATCACACTAAAAAATGCTAAAATTCAATCTTCTACCTATCCCACACTTAATTAACAATTAATTTTTTAAATTGGAATTGAAAAAACACTGACATTCTATAATCTATTTGACCATAGTCCCAAAGCAAAACACCTAAAACAGTTTCTTCAAAGGAACTGTAACATTTTTTTAAGGCTAGTCAAGGAAAAATGACATTTTGAAATGAAGATACTTGGCTATAAACACAATTTTAAATTTTATCTGTTTCAAATCATTGACACATTGATCCCACACAGAATTTGAATTACAACCCTAACTTTACATTATAGATTTTTGAATATAGCCATTCTATAAATTATTTGTACACTTCCAGAACAAAACCTAATCATTTAAGAGGGCCAAGATCCTCACTTACCAACAATTTAATTTTCTCTAAATTTGAAATTAACCAGCATAGCCACCCATTAAATTTAGTTTAATATGATCAATTAATTAGTAGCAGTTATCAACCACCTACCCTTATCAAATAATAACATTAGCTTTTGCCATATTAAGATGTTTAGATTTCTAAAGATGTAACTATGAAAGCTTAAATCCTGGGCAGAAGTCATTAAATATTTTTATTCTGCTATTTTCCTAAGACAAAAAGAATAGCTAACATTGGTGTAGCTCCTTAAATCATACAAAATGCTTTTGCACACTTTATGTCACTTAGTGCAGTGCAGTATGTAGGTCAAAGCTCAACTGGCTGTATTATTTCTGTTGGATCGTCATGGCATTAGACTGTTCGTGTCATGGATATGGACATGGCGTAGAGACAGGAATCAAACGATAGAGACCAGCAATCACTTCTCCAGAAGGAAAGATAAACTCTAGGATTCTTCAGAGTCCAGTTCTAAACTTTTTATTGGCTATTTTGATAAATTATCTGAGGGAAAGATTGCACGGTGAAATGCCCGGTCTTGCAAAAAAACATTAAGTTCTTCCATGTACTAAAATGTTTGGGTGAACAGGGATAAAGTATAAACAGATTTTCTGACTTGGTACGACATGGCGGAAAAACTGATACAAGAGTTTTAATATCAACAAGTAAGTTTTGGAAGAAGTAGTCTAAACTATTTATATGTCTCTAAATAGTCATTCATCCCACCTTGAAACATCATAGATTATTGTCCAGATTACAACTACTGATAACACCGCACACACACACACACACATACAGACACACACATTCCAATTTGGGAAACAGACTGTGCAGTCAATATTGACATTCCTTGAATAAAACAACTTCATCTGAAAAATACCAACAAAACAATGTTGGTAATCAAAAGAAAATATGATCAAAATTACACCAAACTCTGATGTACAAACCCTATAAAGAAATTGAATACAATCCAGGAAAAAGTATTTTAAATGACCAAGCTGCTTCCAGATGAGACTCTAAAAAGATAAGAACCATACCATCTGGCAAGATAAACAATGAGAGAGGATGTTTTCAAAGGCTTTAAAATCATGAACACTATAGATAAGGTGAACATAATCATCTAAATCCTAAAATGTTTTAATGAAGAGTTTGCATCTGAAATTTGAGGGAGACAATTGGGGCAAAGAACAAGTAGTATCACACATAGTACTAAATTAATTTGTAGTGGGCCCCTCTTGGGGAACCTTCCGTGCTCAGATATCTCCCCACTTCCTTTTTTTTTAATTTCAGAATATTACAGGGGTACAAATGTTTTGGTTACATAGATTGCTTTTGTACACCTTGAGTCAAAGTATAAGTGTGCCCATCACCCAGATAGTGTACATTATACCCGTCAGGTGTGATTTCACCCATCCCCTCCTCCCCCCTCCCACCTGATTAATTTCCATATGTGCTCATGAGTGCTGATCAGTTAGTTCCAATTTAATAGTAAATACATGTGGTGTTTGTTTTTCCATTCTTGTGATACTTCACTTAGGAGAATGGTCTCCAGTTCCATCCAGGTTGTTACAAAAAGTATTAATTCATCATTTTTTATGGCTGAGTAGTACTCCATGGTATACATATACCACATTTTATTAAGCCACTCATGAATTGATGGGCACTTGGGTTGATTCCACATCGTTGGAATTGTGAATTGTGCTGCAATAAATATTCATGTGCAAATGTCTTTTTGGTAAAATGGCTTTTTTTCCTTTGGGTAAATAGCCAGTAGTGGGATTGCTGGATCAAATGGTAGGTCTACATTTAGTTCTTTGAGAAATCTCCATACTCTTTTCCATAAAGGCCGTAATAATTTGCAGTCCCACCAACAGTGTATAAGTGTTCCTTTCTCTCCACATCCATGCCAGCATCTGTTGTTTTGGGACTTTTTGATAAAAGCCATTCTCACAAGAGTTAGGTGGTATTTCATTGTGGTTTTGATTTGCATTTCTCTGATAATTAGAGACATTGAGCGCTATTTATGACTTTTGCCCACTTTTTAATGGGGTTGTTTGATTTTTTTCTTGCTATGTTGCATGAGTTCTTTGTAGATTCTGGTTATTAGCCCTTTATCAAATGTATAGTATGCAAATATTTCTCCTCTTCTGTAGGCTGTCTATTTGTTCCATTGATTGTTTCCTTGGCTGTGCAGAAGGCTTTTAATTTAATCAAGTTTGATTTATGAATTTTTGTTTTTGCTGTGATTGCCTTCCAATTAAACAAGTCAGTCAAAAATAAAGAACAGAGAAATAAGACGAATGAATAAAGCCTACAAGAAATACGGGATTATGCAATGAGGCCAAACATAAGCATCACAAGCACCCCTGAAGGTGAAAAAGAAAACACACAAGGATTGGAAAACCTATTTGAGGGAATAATTGAGGAAAACTTCCCTGGTCTTGCTAGAAATTTAGATATTCAGGTACAAGAAGCTCAACGAACACCTGGGAGAGTCATGGCAAAGAGGCAATCACCACGACACATAGTCATCAGACTGGCCAAAGTTAAAACATGAAGGAGGGACTTCTGTGAGTTATAAGGCAAAAACATCAGGTGACTTACAAAGGAAAATCTATCAGGCTAATTTCAGACTTCTCAACTGAGACCTTACAAGCCAGAAAGGATTGGGGCCCTATTCTCAGCCTTCTTAAACAGAATAATGGCCAGCCTGGAATTTTGTATCCTGAAAAACTAAGTTTCTTATATTAGGGAGAAATAAAGACCTTCTCAGGCAAGCAAACACTGAGGGAATTTGTCAAGACCAGACCTGCCCTGAAGGAAGTACTCAGATGTGCATTATACATCGATCAGCACAACAGACACCCAGCTCAGAGACCATATACCATAATGGCTCAAGACGTAAAACAAAGCAATAGGGCTCTACCCAATAGGATAAACAGAAACGCATCCCACTTATCAATTCTTTCAATAAATGTGAATGGCAAAGTCTCAGGTTATAAAATCATTGTACACAAATCAGTAGCATTTCTATACACCAACAACAGTCAAGCTGAGAATCAAATCAAAGACTCAATACCTTTCACAATAGCAGCAAAGAAAATAAATTACCTGGGAATATATTTAACACATAGATTGCCACACAAAAAAATCAGAAACTTTTCCTTGGGGCCATAGAGTTTTATTATGAAAATAGAATAAAAACTTTGAGTGTAATTTAAAGGTAAACATAAATAGAAAAACAAATATATTGACTTCTATTCGTTTAATCCATGTTTTAAGGCCAGGCGCCGTGGCTCACACCTGTAATCCTAGCACATGGGAGGCCGAGACAAGCATATTGTTTGAGCTCAGAAGTTCGAGACCAGCCTGAGCAAGAGCGAAACCCCATCTCTATTAAAAATAGAAAGAAATTAGCTGGACAACTAAAAATATATAGAAAAAATCAGCTGGGCATGGTGGCACATGTCTGTAGTCCCAGCTACTCGAGAGACTGAGGCAGAAGGATCCCTTGAGCCCAGGAGTGTGAGGTTGCTGTGAGCTAGGCTGATCTAGCCTGGGTGACAGAGCGGGACTCTGCCTCAAAAAAAAAAAAAATCCACATTTTTAGAATTCAATTGTCAATATCAATTATAACAGTAAGAACATCAACAAGTAAGATTTTGTATCTGCTTCACATGGCCCCGAGGTCAAAACTAGAGTGAGTTAAATATAACTCTTACGGCAGTTAATGTGTTAACCAAGGAGGTGAAAGATCTCTGCAAGGAGAACTACTAATCACTGAGGAAGGAAATTGCAAAGGATGTAAACATATGGAAAAACACATGCTAGTGGATCAACAGAATCAACATTGTTAAAATGTCCATACTATTCAAAGTGACTTATAGACTCAATGCAATCCCCATCAAAATATCAATGTCATTTTTCACAGATCTAGAAAATATAAATCTATGTTTCATATGTAACCAGAAAAGACCCTGAATAGCCAAAGCAACCTTAAGTTAAAGGAACAAATCAGGAGGCATCACTTTACCAGACTTGAAGCTATACTACAAGGCTATAGTATCCAAAACAGCATCGTACTGACAAAAAAAAAAATAGAGACATAGACCAATAGAACAGAACAGAGAACTCAAATATAAAACCATCCACACACTGCCATCTGATCTTTGACAAAGCAGACAACAATATACACTGGGGAAAGGAATCCCTATTCAATAAATTGCACTGGAAAAATTGGATAGCCACATGTAGAAGGTTGAAAACAGGATCCTTACCTCTCACCACTCACAAAAATTAATTCAAGGTGGATAAAAGACTTAAACCTAAGACATGAAGCTATAAGAATTCTAGAGGAAAATGTTGGAAAAACTCTTCTAGATATCAGCCTAGGCAAAGAGTTTATAAAGAAGACCCCAATGGCAATCACAGATATCTCCCCACCTCTGAAAACACTCTGAGAAGTACATCCCTATGGCCATGTCTATACCTCATGGTCCTACTCCCCCAGTTCCTCCTCCCCAACCCAGTCATAGCTCATTCATTTAGGGTCAGACACCTGAGCCAAGCTGGACCAGTCACAGTGCTTCATCTTCCAGCCACACCTGAGTGACTCAGGATGGCCAATCAGAGTTTTACTGGGGACTTTTTTAAACTAGATATAGGAACAGAGAGTGAATCCCTCTTTCGGGATATAATGCTCAACAGCTTTGTTCCCTGTTCTGCTGAAGTTGAGGATAATGTCCACCTGCAGTGAGCAGCACTAGGAAAATTCTAACTAAGGAGACCAGATACATTATTTTCCAAACTATGACACTTTTGAGAGTGAAAGGGATCAGAGACATAAACCAAAAATATCTTGGACGAACTCAGATGTGTGATCCCTCTAGTCCTCACTAATAGACAGAGATAGTCTCTGACATAGATGTCTCTGACAGAGACAACAGGAGGAACAGACAACGGCTGTTCTTATGTATGTGGTACTTGAATATCACAGAGGCTGGTATTGAAAAAAAATAATTTTCATTCTAATTATAGTCCTAAGGTTAATTAAATGATTTTTTAAATTTTCTGGTTGCTATGGAGAAACATTTAAAACAACACAGCAACAAGATATGGTGCAATGGACATGGACTTGGGCTGCCCAGATACCCCTCAAAGAAATGCTTGTAGCCCCTGCTGCTGGGAGTGGTGTCAACAGGCAACCCTCAGCTCTTAGCCTTTTTAGGGGTTGCTTCAGCAGCAGAGAGTTGTTACCCCCCAGGGCCACACCATTTCTAGGGTGATCCACATCTAATAACTGGATAAAGGGAGGATATAAAGACCTGGCCATTTTAGGTCAGCTTGCCAAATTTAGCAAATAAAAATACAGGAAAATTTGAATTTCAGATAAACAATGAATCATTTTTAGCATAAATATATCCCACTCAAAATTTGAATCTGAAATTCAAATTTAACTCGGTGTCCTGTATTTTATCTGGCAACCCTAATTTTGCCCCAGTGCAATACAAGTCTGCCGGGCCAGTCTCACTCCAGAGCTCCCTGTGGGGTGTGCCAAGCCAGCTCTCAGGTCAGCTTGCCTTCTCCCTCTGCCTCCCTCTTTCCAGGGCCATTCCCTTGGGAAGAAAGCATCCTGTGCGTAAAATTCCATCTCAAAGTTTGCTTCCCAGAGAACCCAACCTGCCACAGAGTCATCGACCTTCCGTTTTGCCCAGCTTTTGAAAAATGCAGATCATAAAGAAAATAATTAGTAAGTAAATGTTTTGTTGATGGTTATATTTTGAAGTGTTTAAGAAATATTTATTAATTTATTTAGAATAATATTAATAGCCATTACATATTAACAGAAATAATATATGTTTATGAACACAACTATTTTCCAGAATAAAACAGTGTAGGGAGAAGAGCAGATCCTTTTACATTTTGCATTTTGCAAGTCACTTTCTTGTCTGTCTCATTAGAACACTGATGAATTTTCGTATCTGCTCATGCATTTGATTTGTTATTTTGGTTGAAGTATATGAAAAAATCCAGCCTTACATAAATATGTACAAGTATTTTTAGTAACATTTTCAGATAATTGTGGATATTCATCTTTGATAGTAAATTAAAACTACACGAGTGGTAGTTTCTTAAAGATTAGTTGTGCTGTAAAACCTAAAACCCTATCATTGTTGTACTCTGTTAAATTAAAGTACATATGTGTGCGAACATATTCACTTTAGACGAATCGCATTTATAATACAGTACAGCTAGAATTTTTCTGGACTTTATATAAACTTTATATTTGAGCCCTTGTGCAATCAACACATATAGACATTCCTTCCCATTTTATGGGACTTAATTTTATTATTTTTTAAAAAGAAATATTGGTGGTTGATCTTTGGTTTATTTGATATGTGATTTCATGGTCTAAGTCAAGAAGGCAACCCTCAATTATAACATCGTTCTTTTGGGAATTCACAATCCATTTTGTGGTGATTTGCTTCACTAAAGGGTTTACAGGAAATGCATTTTAGCAAAAATGAAGAACTGCTGAGAGCAGCAGAAAGGCAGTGCAGTGCAGTGGCAGGAGCCTGCAATTCAAGACCAAGAGCCCAAGGTCAGATCTCAGCACAGTCTCATGAGGAGTTCCAAACTATCACACTTCTGAGAATGAAAGGGATAAGACACATTAACCAAAAATATCTTGGACAAACTCAGATGTGTGATCCGTCCAGTCCTCACGAACAGACAGAGATAGTCTCTGACAGAGATGACGGGAGAAACAGACAACAACAGGAGAAACATACTGTGAAATTGTCAATTATTATATTTTGGAATTTACATTTAGTTAACTGTGTGTTTGCGGGTTGATATAAATTATTAAATGGAAATAGGTTTGGCATATGTCTCTAATATTTAATGATATTTATGTCATGGAAGCAAACCATGCTTTACTGTCGCATGAGCCTTGGGACACATAGATCATGGGCTATAGTCTGGTGATAGATACCCAAGGACACATATCCCGTTTAATTTTCTGGGACATTTCCCAAAAATGAAGCAACATTTGTAAGCCGAACATTCATCCAATGAGATAATGCGCTCTATATATCTCAGTTAGATTGTAGTGGTTGTATTATTATTAACACACATTTCTTATCAGATAAAGGAGCACATAGGGACCCTTTTCCCTTTAACATAATAGCAAGAATTTGTCTACTTTACTGGTTCTCTGTCAATTACTATAAAGAAATGAGATACATAGAAGCCATGCTCCGTCAGCAAGGTGAGCCAAGCACCAAAGTAACCCACCTCCAGTCCAGCACCAAAGTATATATAAAGGTTAAAGCAGCGATCAGAATCCCCACGTTTATCCTGCACCCACTCTGCAATGCAACCACACTTTGTTCTATCCCTCCCCTTCCTTACCACTGCCCTTGACCATCTGGTCCCCCCCTTGCTCTTGTCCCCTCACCATCCTTTGCATCTCTCCCTAGCTTCTCTACAATCACATGACTTACCTACTCCCTTGTGGATCAGATTTCCCTGGGCTTTGGGATCACTACTCAAGAATTAGGCAGTTCAATAGGCCAACCAGGAGCTATGCAGGGTGCTGTGAGGTCATGTAAGTAGTGACTATGGAGAGAAAGCTGGAACAACAAGGCTCCCTAAGCCAGTACTCAAGGGAACTTCTATTCCCAGTGAGGGAGTGCTGACTGGGAGAAGCAAGGCCTCCAACCAGTGTGGCCCCATCCCCATTTGGCCTGGGATCAGGCCTGTCTGTAGATTCTGTTGGCCATTTTTGTGTGTCTTGCCAGATAAAAACCTCATATGGTTGTTCCAAAGCAAGAAGAAATATTACTAGAACAATAAGAATGTATGTAATAAAACTATCACGTCACAAAAAGAAGCTGCTCATATTTAAGATGAGATAAAAAGTTAGACATAATGGCCAAAGGTCATGGAATCAGAGATTCTGTGAGACAAAAGTTACTGAATTCATCCTCCCTCTCAGTTGCAGGGATTCCCTGTAAAACAAGAGTTGAAAAGTTAAATGCCTACAGGGACTAGGCAGGTAATGAAAAAAGTGAAGGTACCAGACAATAAGGAATGGTGGGGACTGTGGCAAACAAGAAACCATATGCCATATCTACAGGGGCAACCCCTACACAGCTCCACCCAATAGTTGTCTTCAGGCAAATGGGCTCAGCACTGCTAGATTTTCTAATTTTTCGAGAGAAACTAGAAATCCAGATTTATTATCACTTTAAAATTTTTAAATGTTATCTGTACTTTCTAATATTTTTAAAGTGCCTGAAGCCAAAGAAACCATGAAAGTGGACCAGACCTGGCTCACAATAGTGACTTTTGCTCAATGAAGAACCTGTCTAATGGTCCAACTTACATTTCAGCAGCTCCTATCCTGAGCTCTTCCTTACACTGAACCAAAGCCTGTATCGGCATAACTTCTACTGCAGATTACATAGCTCTGTCATATGGATCAACACAGAATAACTCTGTCCTTATATTTCCTTTTTTGTTCTTGAAATATCTCCCCGAAACAATGGCTAAGGCTTTATTATCTCTTACCTTTTCTAATCCATTCAGTCTCTTTTTGCTCTCCAAACTCTCTTTTTTATAAATCACTGTGCTATGCTTTTCTCTAAATTGTTTTCATCTTGCTCCTTCTCAAGGACCTACAGTGATTCCCTATCACCTTTCATTTCAAGTGTGTCTATGGTCTGACCCACGGTTACCTATTTAATTCTCCCACTTTGTACCTTCTGCTCTAACATATTGTTAGCAGGAAATGATTCTTCCATTCCTGATGTTTCTTTCCAAAGCGGTGGAAGTCTATTGCATTCCACTCCTCTGTCCCTTTACTCTTTTCACCTCTAGGGTATAAAGTTATTTATTTGATGAGTAAATTCGAAAATAAGCTGGCCATGCTCGCATCAGCTTTCTTTTCTCCTATCTGGAGCTTCCTTTCTCCTGGAATTGAGGTACCCACTGAGAACAGAAGTCCTCCACCCCTAAGAGTGATGTTTTGGCCTCCATTTGTCTTTCAATTTGTACAGAACCTGGTTAGAGAACTTAGGAGCTATTTATTGTGCCTTCTGAAAAATGCAAATCATTATGTTCCTTCCCAACTCAGGAGATTCTGAAATACCACAAATCATTACAACTAAAAAGTAATGCCGAGAGCCGGTGGTGTGGGATCGAGCGACCGACGGACCGACCGAGGTTCGAGAGAGGGATCATCGGGACGAGGACCTTGAGCGGGTCTACGACGCCTGGGCCAGGTGCGCAGCCGGAGGTACCCGGGGCGCAGGATGCGGTGGGAGAGGCGCGCGCGAGAAGCCCCATCCCCGGCGCCGCCGACCCCTCGCCCAGCCCATGGCGAACCCCGGCCTGGGGCTGCTCCTGGCGCTGGGCCTACCTTTGTTGCCTGCCCGCTGGGGCCGAGCCTGGCGGCAAACGCTGGCCTCTCCCGCCAATGGAAACACCACTATTTCGCCTTCTGGCTCCAGCTCCGATGGGGCCCTGTCTCAGGAGGCCGGCACCGCCATCGCTGTGGTCTTCTCCGTCCTGGGTGCCCTGCTCCCGGCTGCAGGGCCGGCGCTCTTGGTGCGGAAACTTCGTGGGAAGCGGCAGACGGAGGGCACCTACCGGCCCAGCAGCGAGGAGCAGTTCTCCCATGCAGCTGAGGCCCGGGCCCCCGAAGACTCCAAGGAGCCGGTGTGGGGCTGCCTGCCCATCTAGGTCCCCTCCTCTCCCCCCTCCCCCCACTTCGTTGCTGTGTGATCTTTGGGGAAGGAAGGCAGAGCCCTCTCCGGGCAATCAGACCCACCCTATGCTTAAGAATAGAAGGGAAGAAGTTGCTCCAATTCTAAGGCCTTGCCCTGAGGGCAAGGGAGCGTGGGACTGCTCACTCGTTATATATTTATGTAAAATTGGTAGTGAGATATAATAAAAGCTTTTTTTGAGCTGATGGGGGCATTAACGTAGACAGAAGAAGCAAATGCAGAGGTGAATTGTAAGGTTGCAAGGGTCCTAGGGGACCTGGCAGGGGACTTCCTAGAATCCCCCCTGGGGAATTTCAGATGCCCCTGGAGGGAGGGAGGTGGGAGGGATGGGTTTTTGAGCAGAGAGAGGGCTCTAGATAAACTCACCACGAAAAACCAAAAAAAAAAAAAGAAAAAAAAAGGAAAGATAAAAGGTAATGCCTTTAACCTTGCCCAAGGTAGTCCTGTAGCCTGGCAAAGACCTTAGTTAAGCCCACGGTAAGGAATATTGAGTTTTGCCAAGTTCGTTATATGGTAGATCACAGAGAATGTGAGTGTGCCCCACCACCATCAGCAGCATGGGGTGTGTGTATGTTGGGGGGCAATGAAGAAAGACTAGTCGACTCACAAAGTATTTGTTCTTGCCCACGAATCTGTAGTTCTGAGGAAGACAAAGACCTAGAAGAACACCAAGATGACAGGGAGGCAATGTTTTCCAACATTTGCCTCATCGGGGCCCACATGGAGAATGATGATATTTGTATGGCACTCTGGGGTAAACAAGGAAGTCCACTGCCTGCCAGAAGTGACCATCCCAGTGGTTCTGGTCACTTCAGTTCCCTCGTAGGTGCCCCAAAGGCCAAGAAGCTCAATATCTTAGCACAAAAAGGTGCCTATGCGTATCAGTTGAAACACTGCCTTAAGCTCAGGGCCCATGGCTAATTTTATGTTTATTTCCCTAGAATCTAGCACAGGACTGCAGCACTCAAAAATGTTTATTGAAAGATAGACATTGAACTCACAGGCTCCTTCTGATCCCAGGGCATGGAGGATGCAAGATTCAAATAGCTGATGTCCTCAGAATGCTGGACTGTCTATTCAGAATCAGCTGGATCAGAGAAACTTGACACTGGTTCTCATCTATCATTTGCTTGGATTTTAGAAAACAATAAAATTTAGGCAATAGTGTGAGACAGGCACACACTCATTGCTGGTAGAAACACAAACAGGTGCCACTATTCTGGAAATGTGAACCATATACCTTAACATTTTGATACCTTGGACTTTTAAGAATCCTTCCTAAGGAAAATTTCAAAAATGCAAACAAAAATGTACATCCAGATATATCTATTATAGCATTATTTTGCACAAGAACAGGGCATTGCTTGAGTAAATTATCATGTGATAGAATTTTATAAAGCTTTTTAAGCTTCATTAATGAAGAGTTTTTATGACATAGGAAAATGCTTCTATTGCAGTATTAGGTTATAGAAACCATGCAAAATGGTATATGAATTATCATTTCAACCATTTTAAATATATACACACATATCAATCTTCAAAAAATGATCAAATAACCACTGAGTGATGGGATTATTGGCAATTATTGTTTTCTTCTCTTTACCCTCTGTATTCTCTAAATAATTTACAGTAATACTCCTTATTTTTATAATCATAACATATTATAGTAAAATCATATTTATGGAATATGTGATTAGATGGAAAATGCTTATGATAGTGTGAACTAAAATAAAATTTCAAGGTTCACACCCTGCCCCCCAAGGAGGTCAGACATGCCTTATCATGCCCCCTTCCCTTCTTAGGGACATCCTTTGTAACTCATTAACAGGCCTAAGGGTATGCAAGACAAACGTATAGGTCCTCAATTTACACAACAAATATATGTCCTGTAGCTTATCTCTGATAAACAGCTCCTATGTTAAAACAGCCCAAGCCTTTAGACAAAGCTTCATGTCTTTAACCAATTACAAGCCAAAGAATCCTTAAACCCACCTATAACCTGTAAGCCCCACCCCCTCTAGATGGCCCACCTTTTGGGGCCAAACCATTGCATGCCTCCCATGTATTGATTTATGACTTTACCTGTAACCCCTGTCTCCCTGAAATGTATAAAACCAAACTGTAACCCAGCCACAACGAGTCCATTGGCTCAAGGTTTCTTGGGTGTGGCTCCGGGTCATGGTCCTCAATTTTGGCTCAAAGTAAATCTCTTTAAAATTACTTTACAGAGGCCAGGCACGGTGGCTCACGCCTGTAATCCTAGCACTCTGGGAGGCCAAGGCGGGAGGATCCCTTGAGCTCAGGAGTTCAAGACCAGCCTGAGCAAGAGCGAGACCCCGTCTCTACTAAAAATAGAAAGAAATTAGCTGGACAACTAAAAATATATATAGAAAAAAATTAGCCGGGCATGGTGGCACATGCCTGTAGTCCCAGCTACTTGGGAGGCTGAGGCAGAAGGATTGCTTGAACCCAGGAGTTTGAGGTTGCTGTGAGCTAGGCTGACGCCACGGCACTCACTCTAGCCTGGGCAACAGAGCAAGACTCTGTCTCAAAAAAAAAAAAAAAAATTACTTTACAGAATTTGGCTTTTTTCCGTTGACAATAGTAAGCAAAACTAAGATGCATAGATGTATATGTATTAGCATGATTATAACATTTAACTTTTGTAGTATGTATATATCCACATTTGGAAAAGAAAACTGCACAACGATAATTTAAGATTGGTTCTCATCTGTCAATGTGGTTATCTCTCCGTAATAAGATCAAGCCATTCTCATTCTTCGTTCTATTTTTCTGCATTTTTCAATTTCACACAATAAAAAGGTATTAATTTTATGGTGATAACAACAATAAAATTCATATTTTTTAATTGAAAATTCAACCCTAAGGCTGATGTTAGCAGAACTTTCAAAGTAGAAGATTAAGTAAGGCTAAACTGGAGGAGGATCTAATTATCATGTGAGCAAGAAATCTTTGGCAAAAACATCAGTGAGACTAAAACGGTCTCATTGTAGCTTGAAAAAGACTCCATTGAACTCCATTATCATAATCTAGCCCGTGGTCCCTGTTAGACTTGAGAACAGCAGTTAAACTTTGACATTTTCTACACTAGTGACTTTTCTCTCCATTCTAATAATTTACAGCTAACTCAATTTTTAAATTTAAAGAGTTTCTAGAAATAAGATACTGTTTAACAGACATAAAGACAATAAAAATATGATGTCTCCCTATTGTCTTTTTCATCTTCAACATGTTTTACTAAGATTCATTTATCAAGCAGTGACAGATGTGGAAAGTTTACCAAAAAAGGACACAGCTCTTAACATATAATCAAGGAGACTATCTTTCTGCTGATTTGTGTTGACGTTAACTAGCAATAGGGTTGGTTGACATTTCCTCCTATTACTGGAATATCTTTCTTCCACTTCATAAATCTGACAGTGTGAGCATGAAGAAGCTGTATTTCTATCTGGCACTATCTCTAGTGGCCTGAAAAGTAAACAGCTCCATGTTTATAGCAACTCTGACTACTTGGGGCTGAAAACAGGACCTGAGGGGGCTATAAAAATGCAAAATAATTCAAATGGTAAAATTTATGTCTTCTGTTTTTCAGAACATAATCTGCCAATCACTTTGTATTTTAATGTGCTGGGAATGAAAAGAAGAAATGAATATCAAACAGCATTTTAGCTGGTAATGAATTATCCATTTTAATTAAGGATTTTTTTTTCCTAATGGGGCATTCAATATATCCGGGAAAGTATTTACCAAGAAGCTGCCTTCCCGTCATCCCACCCTGAGGCCATAACCCGGAACCACTTTACCATAAACACAAGGGTTCATTGATACCCTGGGAGATCTTTTGAAATCTGTCTGAACACTTCTCTCTATTCTTTCTACTCACACATTCTAATATTAAAATGAAAAATAGAATGTACATACAGATAAATCAATGTCAAAGGCCTGTGGAGTAAAATATAATGAATAGAAGAAAGAATATTGTGGCAGAGGGTGCTAGTTGCTCGGCAATATCTAATCTCTCTCTTTTCTGGGCACACAGCTAACCCATATTTCCCAGCCTCCCCTGAAGTTAGGAGTGGTCATGTGACTGAGTTCTGACCAATGGAATGCAGGCAAAAGAGATGGACACAAAAACCTTCGTCTTTCTTACTCATCTATGAGGAATGGAATGGAATGGAAAAGCAGTGGCTCACACCTGTAATCCATCTCTACAAAAAATAGAATTAGCAGGGCACGGTGGCACACACCTGCAGTCTCAGCTACTGGGGAGGATGAGGCAGGAGGATCGCTTGAGCCCAGCGGTTTGAGGTTGGAGTGAGCTGTGATGACACCACTGCACTCTAGCCCCAGTGACAGAGCAACACCCTAAAAAAAAATTGAGGAAATAAGATAGAAAAGGACTGATGGAGTACAACTGCCCAGAAACTGCTTGTCCATGAACACCCATGTTGAACTATTACATGAGCAAAAACTAAACTTATTATGTTAAGCTACTGAAGTTTGGGTTGCTATTTTAGCAGTTATCCTACCCTGACTAAAGCAAGCATGATTACATACATTTAAGCAACTGCTGAAATAGGCATCTACATAGAGAATTTCAACTATGTTATATCCATGATAAAAACAAAGACTAAAAAATGACAAATTTGGCCGGGCGTGGTGGCTCACGCCTGTAATCCTAGCACTCTGGGAGGCCAAGGTGGGAGGATCGCTTGAGGTCAGGAGTTCGAGACCAGCCTGAGCAAGAGCAAGACCCTGTCTCTGCTAAAAATAGAAAGATATTATATGGATAACTAAAAAAATATGCAGAAAAAATTAGCCGGGCTTGGTGGCGCATGCCTGTAGTCCCAGCTACTCAGGAGGCTGAGGCAGGAGGATTGCTTGAGCCCAGGAAGTTTGAGGTTGCTGTGAGCTAAGCTGATGCCACGGCACTCTAGCCGAGGCAACAGAGTAAGACTCTGTCTCAAAAAAAAAAAAAAAAGAGCGAGACAGCCCCCCCTCCCCCCCCCTCCCCGTCTCCACTAAAAATTAAAAAAAAATTTTAAAAAGAACTTAAAAAAAAAAAAGAAAAGAAAAAATGACAAATTTTATGTGTTTGGCCCATAGCTAAATAATTCAAATTACTATTTGATTTACCAAATCACTGGTTCTATAAATGTGGTTAAACATTTAAAACTTTTTTGCATAACTTGGTGGCCGTCACTTTGAGAACTTTATATCATTCTATATAGCTTATGATTAGATTTGGGGGAAGACATCACAGAGGAGTTAACATTACAGCTCAGTCTTGAAAGATGAGTAAAAGTAAACCATGTGATTAGTGTCCTAGAACTTTAAACAGGAAAGGATTCTTACAAATGAGAAACTAAAAGCCAGAGAAATTGGAACTTGTCCAAGATCTTATTATACTACTATACTGTAGCAATCCTTGGTTTAGATGAGGAATCCCTTGGTTCCCAGGCTAATGTTTCTTGTATTTCCCATTTTCTCCCTGTATTACTTCACATAGCAAAGTGTAAGTGCTCTCAGAATTATCTGTCATAACGCAATGACTACATGCATTTCCAAATTTTCAAGTATCTATCTACACACACGTACATACATAAACATACTTAAATGTATGTGGGGAGGCTCCTAGCTGAATGAGAGCAGAACCTCTAGTACAATCATGCCCGTGATTAAGGAATATGACCCCATTCCTGCTGTCTTCAAATTGCAAATATCTAGCCACATGCCCGGTGTTGTAGCTAGTCTCCAGAGATGGCTCCCAAATTGCATGCCTCATGGTATCCATGCCTTTGTATGGTCCTCTTCTGCACTGACTCAAGATTTCCAATAAAATGTGGCCAAAATGGCATAGTACCAATTTCAGCGTTTAAAAGGACAGCTGCTTCTTCCTCCCTCTTGAAACATTCCATTTGGAGAGTGCAGAGCCACAGTGTAAGAAGTACCGGTAGCTGCCTAGAAAGACTATACAGAGAGGCCATATGCAGAAAGAGAGGCCTGAGACCACATGGAGAAGGAGAGAGGCCCAGCGGGGCTTCCAGGAGTCCAGTCACAGCCACCAGATAACTCCCACCTCAGCCAACATCTGACTGCAGCCACCCCACTGCAGAAAGGCCCCAATTAAACCAGTAGAAAAATGACCTGGGTGTGCTGGTCAACCACACAGAAATGAGAGGTAATAGAATAGTTGTTGAGGCGGTTTGTCACACAGCAATAAATTACCAAAACAGAATTTGGTTCATAGAAGTAGAATGTTGCCATAATAAAAACCTAAAACATATGGCATTGGCTTTGGCACTCAGTGGAAGACAGAAGCTGGACGAGTTCTTGAGGAGATTAATAATGGAGGCTTGGAGGACACTGAAGAAATTGCTATTGGAAGCTGGAGAAAAAATGACCTGACTGATGTGCAGACCGTATAGCAAAACTGTCACCTGTAGCATGGATGATAGAAAGTATATGTTACAAACAGATGGGTCTGGCTAGGCAGCTTCCCAGTCAGGATACAGTTGGCCCTCCAGACCCATGAGTTCTGCCTCTGCAGGTTCTGCATCTGTGGATTCAACCAACCACAGATCAACAATATTTTTTTTAAACCAATAAAAAAAATACAAATGTCAAAAATACAGTATAACAACAATTAACATAGCATTTACATTTGTATTAGATTTTATAAGTAACCTAGAGATGATTTAAAGTATACAGGAGGATGTGCGTAGGTTACATGCAAATATTACACCGTTTTATATAAAGGACTTGAGCGTCCTTGGATTCTGGTATCTGTGGGGGTCCTGGAACCCATTCCCCATGGATATGACTGTGTGGAAAACACCAACTGGCTTCTGGATTCTTTTAGCTGCTTGTGCTAACATACAGGAGCAGCAAGATGAACTAAAAAAGTAACTCCCATTTTCAACCAGAATTTGGAGAAAATATAAAGGATTTAGGACTTTCCATATTCAAAAATAAAACTTTCTCTTTTCTAGCTTCTCTAAGCAGCAAAAGATTCCAAAAGAGATGGCCTCAGAGAAAAGATCAAATCCAGGACTCTTTTAGCAAAATATGATCCCAGAGTCAAGTTTGGATCAATAGTGTAGCTCGTTTGTTGAGATCTCAGGGAAGTGTTGAGGAGGTCCCTCATAGACCCTTTTATCTGTTCAGAAAGGCTTCTAAGAACATTAAGGGTGTATCTCATAGACTCTCTCAACCAGACAATGGTGCTTCCAAGAATGTTAAGACATGTACCACAGCACCCTGCTTCTCAGCCCAAGGTAGAGAAGGTCAATCTCAAAGAGAATTATGCATGTGACTTTTGTCTAATGGAGTAAATTCCTGTAAGACTTGCAGGAAACTCACATAGTTTTAAGAAAACTATGCTCATGGAAACACTATCAGCTTGAACTAAAAACTACAGACATTGTTTAAAATGAAAAGAGGTCTCTGGGCCTCTAAACTTACATTGTTAGAAAGTAAGCTGAGGAAGCTAGTTGGCTGTAAACACAGGCCATTTCTTGTACAAAAGGAAAAATGATTCCATGGGTGAAGACAAGAGCCTAGATCATGGAACCAAGAGCCATGGAGGACCACTCTAGGGAGTAGGATTGGATTTTAGTCAAAGAATTGGCAACAGTTCCCAACAGTTTTAGGATTGCTATGAACCAGTGACAGCTATATGCTTCCTGTTTTCTTTTTCTTAAATTGGGTGTCTGTTTAGACTTTTTAAATCACTGCCTAAACATTGTGTGTGTGTTGGATAGGGGTCAGATTCTTTGTCTTTTTACTTCACTAGTTGTCACATTGATAGGAGCTGAACTCAAGGAACCTTAAGCTTGCCTAGATATGATTTAGATGACTAGATTCTGGATATAAAGCCTGAACCTGATGCCATAGTATAAGAAGACCTTAATAGCCTTGGAAAGAAGAGTGTACTTTGCACGTGAAAAAGACATGAATCATTGGGAAACAGAGGGAAAACTGTGGTAGCCAGTCTCCAAAGGTGGCCACCCATGGTTCCGTGACTCAGTATTCATGTCCTTGCATGATATCCTCCCACACTGAATCTGGGCCGACCTGTGACTTGAGTTAACCAGTAGAATTCAGCCAGAGTAATGCTATACTATTTCCATTCCTAGCCTTTAAAAGGACTGATAGCTTTTGCTTCCTCCATTTCAGAATGCTTTGTTTGGGGAACCCTATGCAGCCAAGTAAGAAGTCCTGCTACAGAGACCACATGGTGTGCCGCATAAGGACAGAAGAGGCCCTGAGTCTCCTTGGCCAATAAACAGGGCCCAGCTATCCCAGACAAGTCCAGATGACTCAAACTCCAGCTACCACCTGACTGCAACCACATGAAAGACTCCAAGTGAGACTAGAAGAACTGCCCCGCTGAGTCTAGTCGATCCACAGAACTGAAAGATAATAAAATGAATATTGTTTTAAGCCACTAAGTTTTGGAGTTGTTTGTTAACAGCAAAGATGATCAAAATGCACTGATTTGCACAATGCCTAAGGACTCCATGGGAATGAGTTTGAACCTATGTACAACCACGGTTCAGAAATATATAGGCATGTCCGACAGACTTGGGAAGAGGGTGCCCGTAAGTCAGACTCTAGGGAAGAGTCTGCCACAGCAGGCCAGACTTGAGAACAAGTGCTGGATAGGTGGAAACATTTGTTCTGACTTCCAATGAGGCTCAACTTAAGCCACCCTGATCCATCCACCTGGGTGCCTATATACCATGGGGAGAAATGACAAGGTTATCAGGGAAAAGTAAAATAAACTTGTCAGTATGAACCTAAGCAATTCTGCTGGCAGATATCCTTTTTCTCCCCCACCTCGCTCCCATCCCTGTCTCCATCCCTGCCAAAGAGTGGGGGTGGGGGGGGAAGTTAGTAACAAGCCAGAGAGAGGAGTGAGCACCAAAGGGAATAAATGAGCACCCCTGTTTACACAGTCCAAGCAGAGCAACAGAGAGGTTAGTCACCACCCATGTGAACGAGCCAAGCAACACTTACTAATGATCAATGAGGGACAAAGAGGGAAGCCGCCAAGACAGGGAGGGCAGACATAGGCTGCTGACATAAACTATGTGTGAAACAGCCTCCCATTTTTGTAGATTGACAGAGAGAAGAAAGGCTGAGGTGAGGTGAGGTGAGGAAGGCTATTAATCAAAACATGTATAGGGACAAACAGTTGAAGTTGTCTTATCCAGGTACCAGAAACCTGTTGGAGACGTTTGAGTTTCTTATATGAATCTTTTTATGGGATTTATCACAGTGAGCAAATACCATGTCTTAAGCATCTTCGTGTCTATAGTTCCCAACCCCATGCCTGGTACATAGTAGGTCTCAGTAAGCATCTGCTTAGAAATATTATGGCAATCAGAAATACTAATAAACAGTTATAGTGACCTTAAGTGGAGTCAAATATGCATAACATGGATTTATCTACTATTATTTAGAATGATCCTTTGCGTTTAAGTCAAACTGCAATTGTTGTATGTCAGGTGAAAAAGTCATTAGTAAATACTGGGGCTAAAATATGAGTCATCCTATTGACACTGGATCTGACTGTGCGTAGCACCAATTTTATATTTATTAATTAAAGTTATTTCTCAAACTAAGGGGTGAGGATGTCCAGAGATATAGTCAATCAGGGATGGGAGAGAGGTGTGACAAAGGGTCTTTCTACTGTTACAGGAATTGATTTGTCTCATCAATCACCTTCCATGTGCAGAAATCTAAGGGGAATAATACCATCTCCTTCTGAAAGTGATGACAGATCAAGACAAAGAACACAAACATAATGAGAACCAGTTTACACAGTAAAGAAAGGTCTTGTTAATTACGTTCCTTCTCCTGAGACCTTCCTTAATAAACACCCCGAGGTTGCTAGGAAAACGTGAGGAAGTCAGAGCCTGGTTTGACTTAGGGAAACAGGAACCTTTATTGATCTCATGATACCCAGCTCCAGGACTCAACTTTGATGAAGGCTGTATAATTATACTCCTGCCCATATCACAATATTTTTCACAATTCCTGCCCAGTGCGGTTTCTCCCTTCTACACCCAAAAATAATGAGGAGGACCATTATCAAAAGAGATGGTACAAATGACTGCAAATATAATCTCCTTCAATTCAGTTTTTTTTTCTTTTTTGGTAGCTATTCAGGGAACATATCTTTTTTCCAGTTTTATTAAAGTAATTGACAAATAAAAATTACATATATTTACAGTATAGGTGATGTTTTGATATATGGATACATTGTGAAATGATTACCACAATCAAGTTAATTAACATATCCATTAACTCACATAGTTTTTTTGTAGTGAAAACATTTAAGATATACTCTCTTAGCAAATTTCAAGTATAGAATGCAATATTATTTACTATAGTCACCATGCTATGTATTAGATCTCCATAGCTTACTTTCCATTAGTTCAGTTTTGTTCATCTTCTGGAGTCTTATCCACTGTTCTTCTCTTTTGGAGGGCTCTTGTACCTGCCCATTAACTCTGGAAAAGTTGGATGGATCTGTATCTTCCCACATCCTGGCACTGAATCATATTGCATCTCCAACATCCTATAAACACTAACTTTACCGTAAGTCCTAAGAATACTATTTACACATCAAACATAAAAGAACACTGTAAGGAACATCTTTTGGCTTGGGCTACTCAAATCCATTTACCTTCTTCTGGTAAGTGAACTCTTTTTCAGGAATCATCTTCCACCTGCTTCCAATGCATGAGGTTCAAAAGAGTTGAGTCTAAACCTGGTTCAGGGGTGTGAATATAATTTGGGTTTAACTAACTACAACACCCCTGACCACAGTGGCCCATTGGTGGGTCTGGTATCCAATTAAAGCCAATTGAAGTTAATTCTGGAAATTTAGTAGAGCAACTGGGAGAGGGGTCTCCCTCCCATCTTCCCACCATGAGAGGAGAACTTGCCCAAGAAGCCAATATAAAAGAAAGCAAAGCTGATAGACAAAGAAAGAGAACTTGGTGACAACTATTCTTGAACTTCCCAAGTAGGTGAATCAATAAATTCTCCCTCATACTTAATAACTATTGGAGTTGGGTTTTCTGTAATAAAAATTGGAAGTTTTCTAACATAAAGAGATTTTAAAACATGCTAAGACACAGAGGAATGTAGATGTCACTAAGGATTAGACAAAGATTTGAAAAGGATGTGGGGACCTACTGGGAATCCCAGAGTTGGTATGAAAACCATTTTAAGCTGAAGATATTTGAGATTCAACAGATGCGGAAAGAAGCCTTCTCAGAGCTTCCCTTATCTGACTAAAAGCGGCAACTTGCAACTTTTAGGAAATGAGGCTGCCATATATTCCCTCTTCAGGGCAAATCTACTCCCAGGAAAAAAACTGAGAGTAAATCTACAATAAGTCCCCTAACTGGGGGAGTTTCATGGCATGAAGACCAGGAGTTCCTGCATAAACAAACATTATTATAAACTTTATCATCTGCTTGTTCTCCTAAAAACCCATTTTTCTTTCCTGAAGAAACCTATTTATTCTTCCCATGGAAGCCTTTTTTCTCCTCTCCCTTTCCCCTACTGGGATAGGTATATAAACCCCTAACTTTAATCATTTACTAAGCTAGCTACTTCTTTTGTTAGCTCCTAGATGCATATGAATAAACCTTTTCCTCCTGTTAACCTGGTTTTTGTCAGTTTAATTTGCAGGCCCCCACTCACAGAACTTAACAGGGTAGAGGAAAAGTCTTTTCCTCCTCAACAAGGGCAAAGAGAAGAGGATAAAAACTGAAGTATCTATGAGCTGCCCACTCTGGGTGCCCAGTACAACCTATCCCAATTCCACCTGCATATCTGTAACCATGGGACCAGTCTAAACCGGGCCTACTCTGTTGATAAGATGTCAAATTATCTTGTAGGTATAACAGAGCCAAAACCTGCAAGTCACGTAGCCTGGGCAAGCACAATAGAAAAAGCTTTGACTTCTAAAAACACCTGGAACTAATGATTCCTCCTCTCAGAACCAAGAAAACCAGGACATGCTTAAATGCTGGAGCTCTTTTAGAGGCGAGGGGTCTGTTGACTCAGAAGATCTGATGCTAAAATCCACCTCAACATACCTTACTGTATGGCCAAATTTAAAGCCCTCAGACCCTGCCAAGCTGACATTCCTAAATCCTTTCCTTTGGCCTCCAAGCCCATAAACTTGCCCCAGACCCCAAATTGGGGAGACAGATTTTGCCTCCTGTCTCCTTGCTGGCCAGGTTTGCAATAAAGCCTTTCTTTTCTCAAAAGGTTAATGCCATGGTATTGGTTTCTGTGTGCATCGGAAACATATCCTCCTTCAATCTTAACCCATCAAATTAACCAGGGTAATTGAGAATAAGTACACTAAGTTAAGGAAATATGCACTTAAAAAATAGGTAGTGGCCGGGCACAGTGGCTCATGCCTGTAATCCTAGCACTCTGGAAGGCCGAGGCCAGTGGACCATTTAAGCTCAGGAGTTCGAGATCAGCTTGAGCAAGAGCGAGACCCTGTCTCTACTAAAAATAGAAAGAAATTATATGGACAACTAAAAACATGTAGAGAAAAAATTAGCTGGGCATGATGGTGCATTCCTGTAGTCCCAGCTACTCGGGAGGCTGAGACAGGAGGATTGCTTGAGCCCAGGAGTTTGAGGTTGCTGTGAGCTAGGCTGACACCACGGCACTCTAGCCTGGGCAACAGAGTGAGACTCCGTCTCAAAAAAAAAAAAATTTTTTTTAAAATGGGTAGTTACTTTCACTTTAAAAGTTTTTAAATAATTTTAAAGTAGTTATGGATATTTACTTAATTTTTTAACTCAGCATTTCACCGTCTTGCAAACTTTAAAGTAAAAATGGGTTATCTGGCCGGGCACAGTGGCTCATGCCTGTAATCCTAACACTAGGGAGGCCAAGGCCAAAGGATAGCTTGAGGTCGGGAGTTCAAGACCAGCTTAAGCAAGAGCTAGACCTCATCTCTATAAAAAATATAAAAATTAGCTGGGGGTGGTGGCCTGTCCCTGTACTCCCAGCTACTCAGGAGGCCAAGGCAGGAGGATTGCTTGAGCCCAGGAGTTTGAGGTTGCAGTGAGCTCTGATGATGCCACTGTAGTCTAGCCCTGGCAACAGAGCAAGACCTTGTCTTAAAAAAAAAAAAAAAAAAAAAAAAGAAAGGTGTTATCTGGAAGCACACTAAGGCCTCTGTCATTCCTCCGGAAATGGCCATCATCCAATTCCTGGCTGGTCTACTATGCTTTTGTTTTGCTGTCACAGGGTCCTCCCTCAGGCTGAGGCCTACCAAACTGGTTACCGGGCACTTTAGCCTAAAGTCTCAAAAGAGAACCGATCATCCCCGCTCTCTTGTCACTACCAACCTCCCAACACCCATATCCCCTAGTGATCATCTGATCTGTAAGTTTCCTTTATTTGAATACAGAATCTGCCCTGAAATACTTCCAAGCCCTGGAATATCCTGTGACTAGCTGGAATTAAAGCTACGCTAACAAATACCTTGGCACCTTCTCTTGTAGGTCGTAAAGTTATATACAATAATCCTCCCTGAATCTCCAAGGTCTACTGTATCTTTATTTCCACAGTAGATATTTTTAAAACCTAGAAATAACAATAACATTTCTAAATTGTTGGCAAATTTTAAAAAATTATCTATAAATGTTCAGTCCAGAAACAAAGTATAATATTAATATAAGCAAGATTTGTCTATATGTCCCCTTTGGATAATTTCCTACATCCTCCTGGGATCCAGAAAAGTTTCATTATAATTCCCCAAGAGGGTGCATCTTCTAGGCTGCTCTCTATGGTTTTACTTTTGTCTCTTTTTTCCACCCTCTTGCTCCATTCTCTGACTGCTCAATGTCCTTATCTCTGCAGACCCTGTTCTTTGCCAAATTAACTTGTAGATGAATTCTTACATGATGTAACTGCATTTTAATGTGAATGGATTTTTTTAAAAGAAAATTCCTAATCTAAATAAATGGGAATTTGGGGAAAGATAGAAACTTATAGAGAAGCAATCTGGGGACAAAGATGTCATTCAGGTATCTGCCCCCCAAGCTGTATCCTGGACATGTGTGTATATTTCACTGGCCTGGTCTTCGCCCGTCAGGTAGCATTACCTACCTACCTGAAGGTAATCTAGCAGGAGATGCAACCTTAAGAGAATTGAATCATCCACCTTCCTCATAGAATTCACCTTTTCCTGACCACAGATTAAAACAATCATTTATAGATGATTTTTAAAATTCTTGCTTTCATGTCACATAATAAAGACTATTAGATACTATTTTCTAAACAGGAGGGAAATGTATTAAACAGGTGTCTAGGTCAGGGCAAGGCCCTTGAAGATTGCTTCCAAAACCCAAGCCACAGGCCTTTGTACACAGCAGCCACAGCTGCCCCCACCACCCTCACCCCTAACTTCCACGCTCCATTTCCAAATCTCTTGATGTTCTGTGCCCACCCCGTGGCTCCCACATGGACCTTTGCTCTCTGCCATGTCTGCTCAGATTGCTGGCTCAGGTGGACTTCCAGCTTTTATTCCCATTTCTCAGGATACTGCCTTGTGGTGATTTGCTCCCTTCGGCTCCAAGCACTGGGATTCCTCTGACAAGACCCTCCTCACTATGAATCTACAGAACTAAGAAAGACACAAGTGTACATTAGCGGGCCATTCACATATTCTTCTGAAAGCAAAAACGATTTCAATGAACTTCCTCTCTCTCAACTGAAAAGCAGAAAAAGATTAAAACCACGCTAATTCAGGCTAACTAAACATAGCCTGCATAATGAATGAAAATATGGAATTCATTTTTAAATGAAATGTTTTGCTTTAACATATATATAGTAACTTAAATTGGGCTTAACATTTTATCAGATATACATTCTTTTGAACTTATTTAAATGAATAAAATAAGACTTTGATTTGTGTCCTGCCCACTCCAAAGCTCACTACTTCTCTTACCCTGTATTTTCTTTTCTTCCCCCCCACCAGCACTCTCACTTTTAGCAATGCTATAAGATTTAATGATTTATTTTTATTAATTTTGTCCCCTTTACTAGAATATAAGCTCATAAGCAGTGATATTATTTATGTTGTTCACTGATGTATCCCAAACACCTACAATAGTGTTTGGCACATTACAGACCTGAATTAGAACTTATTGATTGAACGAATGAATTAGTCCATTAATGCTAAGTATATAAAAAGGGCTTGAGAGGTTTGGGGTTTTTTCCATTTCCCCTGTAATATTTTTTTACATTATTAATTGACATATCACTTTTGTTGCCAAGGTCCAAATAATCACTTCCTTCTCTTCTTTATCCCTTTGAAGATCTAAAACATAAGTTTTAAATCACTTGATATTTTTCTATTATTTTGTATTTCATTAGGAGTGAATTCATCACCTGATTGACGATTTTGTTGACTATCTTTTTTGGTGGTAGTTTTCCCAATGGTGATTTTATATTTGGGTTAGTAAACTCCTCTTGGGTGGGGTTGGTTTTGGTTGTTGTTTTGTCTTGGGATGTTTTCTTGCTGTGTGCTCACCCCTCCCTGTGTGTAAGTTTTGCATTTGCCTCCACTCAGCCCCCAGGGAGAACTACCCCTGAAATCCAGAACCAGGTCTTCCTTTGGAGATGCACTTCTCCCGGCCCAGAGTGCTGAGGCTGTTGTAGATACAGTTACTGATCCAAATAGGTCCTGCTGCTTGGCTTGCTCTATTTCTTTCCATCCCCTACAGAGATCCAGCTTTATAAAGCCACAGTTTCAAGCAGTGATGAGAGCTATTGCAACCTCCTTTCATGGTCGGGGCAGGCCCACCTAGCCTTTGGTTTTACACAGTGATCCTGGCTCTGGTGCCCCACCACATGTGGGCCACTTTGGTTTTCATTGCCCTGTGGGAGCCACACTCCTAACTCTGCCTATTTCTGGACCGGGAGCCCAGCAGGCCTAAACTGCAGTCCCAGCTTACTGCCGAGTGTTTCCATTTCTGGCCCATGAAAATGTTTAGTTTTGGGTTTTTCCCCAGCTATGTCTTTTAAGTTTAGAGCAGAGAAGAAAATTTTAAAGATACACTCACAAGGCCACTTTATGGGGAAGTCTGGAAAACAGCTAAAGAAGGGTATAGCTATACATAAATCTATAGATCAGGGGTCAGAAGTTGAAGATGATTACAATTTTGCTTAAGGATGGCCCTGCTCCTGAAGACACAGAAATAACTAATCAGAGGAAGGAGGTGTGTCAGTTGAGGAATGAACCATGCTCAAATGCACATTTACTGTAAACCTCTAATCAAGAGATATTCTAAAGAAGAGGAGGGAAAAGAGAAAAAAAGGATTGCCAGGGTGCCAATCAATCCTTGTAGTTGTCCAGGGTCTATCCTCATCAACCTCCACCACCTTTAACTCAGAGGAAATGCAATCAAGATATTAATTATGATAATAAATTTCAAATTTCACTGAAAAATCCATCACTCCTGTAGACTGGTGCCTCTTCTTTCACGATTCAGAAATTTACATTGAGGGTCTCACCAATCTTTAGGCTTAGGTTTTTTTCTTCCTATTTGTGTTTGTTCTGCATAACAAAGATTTCTTCATTTGCTTTTATATTTATTCCTATATTCCTGGTGCCCAAATGCTGAACTGAGCTGGAGCCCCATCTAAGAGTGCAGTCTCTGCATTCCTGTAAGTGTTCTGCCTGTTTACAGGAAGCCTCTCCAAGCACCCAGTGTTCCTGGCCATATATAATATTTCCCATAGAGACAATTTCTTGCTTCTCTTTATCTCCCCACCAGACACCATGGTCTGTTTGTTTGTTGAAGTCTCATGATGTAGTTTATGCTGAAGATGCTGCTATTTTATACTTTGGAAATTTTTAGTCGTAACAATCCTATTTCCTGGGTTAGATTTCCCTTCTGCCTCCACATTTGTGCCAGCTGGAGAATCCTTCCATGCACACATTTCTGAACTGGAGTTACTGTTGGTGATGTTTCTCAAGGCTTTAGTGGTGCAGCAAAAAGCAATATGTCTTCTCGCACATATTTTCTAGCTTTCTTTTGTGCCAAAAGAAATACTGCTTTCTCTACCTCTTTTCCTGCAGCAGCACAACCTAACTCTACTCCTGTGTTCTGTTTCCATTTCCCCCTAAGGATTCCCTATCTATTGCAGGAAGATTCATAATTTTTTCCAAACTCCCGGCTGTTCCTAAGGTAGTCTCATTCCTGCTCTACAACATGTCAGCTTACGCTCTTTGTCTGAGTGATGTCATCCTTACCATTATGTTCTTCCCACTTGATCTTAAGAGAAAAATCTATTTTTAAAGCTAGTCTTGTTCCTATGTTCCAGACTTTCCACTTCCAAAGCCCAAGCAATACTTTTCTGATCCCACATCAGATTTTGAATCCTTTTTCCTCTTTGTCTGTAGTTTTTCTTCTGCCTCTGAGAAACCTGATCTCTAGAGCCAGAATGTTCTGGTGCCATAGCCCTTTATATTTTCCAAGAAGATGACACATTCCCATATAGAAAGGGTCCACCTTAAATATATATTATATATAGAGAGAGGGATAAAGATAGAGATGCATATAGACAGATATAGATGAATATCCTTATGAACATGTGGTAAAGAGGGTTTCTTAAATAAGAAATTGAAAGCAAAATGAAAAACAAAAAAAGTAAGAAAAGATTGATTGACTTGATTATGTTAAAATTTAGGCTTGTATGCCAAAGACTTCATGCAAAAAGCTGAAAAATAAGCAAAGCTGATTAGGAGAAAAGTATATGCAACATACTTAACAAAAGATTGTCTTAGCAATTAGTAAGAATAAGACAAACAATATAATAGAAATGTGAGCAGAGATTATGAACAGATAAGTCATAGAAAAGCAAATGCAAATGGCCAATAAACATGAAAAGATGTTCAATCTCACTAGAAATCAGGGAAATGCAAAGCAAAACAATAATGACATAAATGACTTACTGTTCCTCTCCATTAATTGGTAAAAAAATGTTTAATTTTATTAATGAGTTTTTGCAAGGTTTTGAAGAACTCGGTACTCTTGGATACTGCCGTGGGAGTATGAAGTGGTTCAAGCAATTTGCACATTCCCTACAACCTACAACCCAGCAGTTCCACATATAGATTTCTGTTTGAGAGAAACTGGTATATATGCATAAGGAGGTACTTTCATGTTAAGATTCAATGCAGCACTGTTTATCATAGAAAAATACTAGTAGCATTTTAACTGCCCAACAATAAGAAATTATAGATACAAAGCAGCATATTACATAGCAGTTAAAAGAGTATACTAGATCCATTTGTGTCAACATGGGTAAATCTCAAAACATCAGTGCTAATTGGAAAAGTCAAGCTGCAGAATAGTACGTATGACGCCATTTTGTCAAACACACACAAAAACAATACTAAAATGATATTCTGAAAACTCATAATAGTGGTCACCTCTGGGAATTAGGGAGAAGTATATGTCACAAGTGAGAAGTGGAATAACAGTAGCTCGCATTTATGAAGAGCTTACTAAGTGCCATATGGTCTTTAAGTGCTTTATAAATATTATGTTTAATCCTTAAAACCACCCTATGAGGCAGGCATTAACATCCATTCTCCAGATAAAAAAATTTAGGCACAGACAGATTAAGTAAATTGCCTAAAGTTGCACAGCCAGTTAATTAGTAAAATTTAAGGCTACGCAACCTGTCTCCAGCTCTCCCTACTCTACTACAATGCCTGGGATGCGACATTGGGGCAGTGGGGTAGTACACACAGAGGACTCAATGGCAGTTTTAGCTGTAGGTTTCCAGTTTTTTGGAAGGAGAAAGTATTAAGGAATTATCTATACAGTTAAAAATCAATTTTAAGTAGGAAAAGCGATCACTGATATATCTCAGATGGGACCACCTCCAAAAGGAAAAGAGGAATAAATGAACAAAAGCAAGGAAGAAAGGAAGCGAAGAAGGGAACAAGTAAAAAGAAGGCCTTTCACTCCCGTTCATCTGCTTAATGATGAATTTCACAACTCTGGCTTGCTGGACACTTTTAGTGCTCCAAAATCCATGCCATTATCAGAATTTATATCAGCCAGGTTAAGAAAAAGGAGATAAAAAGGAAAACAAAACCCTGGAATTGTCCCTCCTGTCCACCGATGCCAGCACCACCAGAATTGTCTACAGAGAAACTCTGTTTTGAGATGGGCCCTCCTTTGCCCTTGAAATTAGTTCCCAACCTGATACAATCAGTTCTGTCTCATTACCCAAAGATGTTGCTTGGCCTGCACTCATCCTTACTGTTTGGCTCTAATAGAAAGAAAAGGCAATTCCAGTCAAATTGCAATTAAAACGAGGAAGGAAGTTAAAGTTTTTCTTAGTTCCTAGAACCTATTACCCCAAGACCTTCCAGGGGGCAGCAGGGTATGTGGGTCTAAGCAGAGACCTTGACCTCTTTTATTACCCCAGTTGGATGGGAAACCATTTCTCTTAAAACACCAATCAAGGACAGAAAACCCTACAAAATGAACTAAAGAGAAAATTTGCCACCAGAAACTGTGTTTAACCTTTCCTTCAGCACAGAGAAAGTTCCAGGCCCAAGCATAGTGACCTAACCCTTGCTCTTGGACTTGGCCAATCCAGTGTCAGTGGTCAGCCTCCTTGTGGGTGGAGTAACAGCCGAGGGAAGTGAGATTTGAGCTCCCCCTTGTGGCAGAAGCCTTCTACTAACCCTGATGGGGTCAGTGGGTTTTTGCAGACTAGCCTAGATTTCTCGGGTCTATATGCAATTCTCTTACCTTCTTTGGATGTAAGTTCTTTATAGCATTTTCTGAAATAACATTTTGTGATAAGAGTTCATGTCCTACAACATTGAGAACTGCAGTGATTGTGACTGGAGTTAGCCTAGAATATTTTCTCACTAACAGACTTTACAATCTGTTTATTCCCATTTGTTTTTGCCAATTCACACTACACTTTTTATGTGAAGTCTTTTTTTTTTTTTTAGCAAGATTTTATTCTCAGGGCTGTGTTACCACCGATTTAGTATCTGATGATCCAAATATTCTGTGACCAAGGAGAAAAACAAATCTAGTGTTTTTCATTTTCTATAAAGCACTCCTTAAAATGGGGCATTTAGTCCTATGAATAAGAATAAAAAATAAACCCTATTGGCTTTGGTACACATTGTTCACCTCCAAAACATCGTAGAATACAAAACACAGAAGTCCTTGGCCACAGCTTGCGGTATTTTCTTCCTTCAATGTCTTAGGAACTCCTTCCAGATATAGAACAAGCCTTGAATTTGGCAACTCTTCTTGCTGGAGCAGCATATTTTCTCCTTCCCAAGAAAATGTTCTTTCTCTTAAAAGAGTAAAATGACCAAAATTAAAAGGCAAACCACAAACTTGGGAAACACTGCACCTACTTACATACAATAAAGCGCTTACATAAAACTACCAGAGAAAAGACTGCTACTTCAATAGATAAAAGGCTACAAAGATCGTTTGCCAAAAGGGACAACAAAATTTGGAAATGCTTTACCCTCTAAAAAATTTTTTAAAATACAAATTAAAGCAATATAACATTTTTTGCTGTCATAGTAACAAAAATGTTTAAAATGCTAGAATGTTATATCTACATACAGTAAAATAGATACTGGATTATTTGCTTTTGAAAACAATTTGGAAAAATAGCAATAGGAGCCTTAAAGATATTCATAGCTTTTGACTTCTGGGATTGATGCTAAGAACATAATGCAAAATAAGGGAAAAGCCTTATGCACAAAAATTTTTATTGAAATATTATGGCTAGAAACAACCTAAATAATCAATATTAAGGGATTGGTCACTACCATAGTTTTCTTAGCCTAGCGGTTCTCATTTCTGGATCCACATTAGAATCACTTGGGGAGCTATATTTTCACAATAATGATGCCCAATCATCATATCAGAACAACTGAACCAAAATGCTGTGAGATTTTTTATTATTTTTTAAAACTCCCCAAGTGATTCTCATGTATAGCCAGAGTTGAAAACCATTAGGCTAAGGAAACTATGACAGATTACTATGCAGTAGAATATTATGTGGCTGATTAAAAAATGCTTAAAGAGTTTTGAAAAAATATATTTTATCCTAACCTTAACAAAAAGTTGCAAGGTTGATACCAAGAACTCTCATTTGCCCATCATCCAGAGGTTCCATTCAAGTTTGGCCAACTGTTCCAGAAACACACTCTTTAGCACAGGAAACAGTTCGAGTTCTCACATTGTTCCTAGTTGTTATGATTCTCTTGACTTTCGTGACCTTGACATTTTTTTTAAGATTACAGGGAAACCATTTTGTAGAATATCTTTTGATGTGAGTGTGTTGGGTTCCCCAAGATCGCCTCTAGGTTTAATGATTGCTAGGAGAACTCACAGAGTTCAGTGTATAGTCACACTCGTTACTATTATTTATTATAGCCAAAGAATAAAAAGCAAAATCAGGAAAGGCACAATCGGCAAACTCCAGAGGAAACCAGGTGCAAGCTCCCAACAGTCTTCTCCCAGTGGAGTCGCACAGGACATGCTTAATTCCCCCAGCAATGAGTTGTGATAACACATGAAATGCTGCCTATCAGGGAAGCTTGTTAGAAACTCAGTGCCAACATTTTTATTCGGGCTGGTCATATAGGTACTTTCTGCCTAGCAAGTACCAAGATTCTAGACACCCCGAAGGAAAGCAGGTGTTTGGCATAAACTACATTCTTTGCACAAACAGTTTAGGCACAGTGAACCACTCATATCAGTTAGTGTGGTGGGAACACTGCTGAAATTCAAGTTACCAAATGCCAACCAAGGGACCACCTTGCTAGCAGGCCTTTCTAAGGATAGCAGCCTCAGTTCTGCCATGTTAACTCCTGTCTGTACAGTGGATTGTTTGATGTTTCTCATAATTAGACACAGGTAATGTATTTTTTGGCTGGAATATCACAGATGTTGTTTTCTTTTCTTTGAAACTATTGGGTGGAACAAAGCATGTATTGGTCTCTAGTCTGGTTCTGTTTTTGATGTGTGACTGTGGACAGCTTTCAAGCCCTACTCCTCTCTCTTCTCCTTCTGCCCCACATCTGGGAAAGCTGATAAAGAAGCCTGAGTGCTTCCTTCTTTGGTGCTGGTGGGAAATTCAAACCACACAAGCTCTGGCCCATGTCTGGGAACCCTCACCCCAGGCCCACCCCATTAACCACAAGGAAAGCCAGAGTCAGTCACCCTCCTTGCCTTCTCAGCCATTTTCAGACCTGTTTGGGGGCCTGCCCTCCTCTCCCCAGAAAGCCTCAATATGAGTAATAAATCTCTTTCCATCCTCATGGCGTCTGTGTCATCAGTCTTGACATCTTGACCAGTTTTGGAGGGGGTGGGTCCATCTTACATCCATAAAATCCCATTACTGGTGGTGTTAACTTGACCATAATAAACAAGTGTCTGCCAGATTTCTAAAATTGGGAACTCATGTTTTTCCCCTTTTGTAATCAATAAATATCTCTGTGGGGAGTAGTTTGAGACTGTGTAAAATCTCATTCTCTGCCCCACTTTCTTTCACCCACTAATTTGGGCATCCATTGATGTTAATTGTTACTGTGAATGTTATCAAATGGAGATTTTCTCATATCACCAATCCTTCTGTATGTATCAGTTGGCTTTCTACTCTAAGGGAGACTTCGCTTGTATTCTCATTTACTTATTCATTTATTCATTTATTTCTCTTATCAGTGTGGAACCACATGTTTGTGTTTTATTCAGTGGGTTATAATCCGTAACTACCGTTATTTATCTTGACGCTCAAATTACCAGACTTGGCCAATGAAAGCCTCTTTAAACTGGCTTGTGAGAGCATTTGTTATCTCTGCATCATGGTTTGAGGATTTCTTTGCTTTCCAGCACAAAAGAATATTCAGGTTCATCTTGTACTTTCCCTGCCCCTGCCCTGGAATCAGCTGTTTCTCCACAAATCCCTGATTCCTTTCATTGAAGAGTGATATTAAGAAGTCAAGATCTGGATGCTAAGTGTGCCTGTTACAACTGGGATGTGATTGTTCCAGGCCCTCTCTGTGGACAGAACTAGCATATATATATATATATATATATATATACACACATCTAATCTCTATATATTTCTATATCTGCATATATAAAAACCATGAGGTTCACACTGATACCACAAATTTTAATCCAATAACAGAGTTCATTCTGGTTTCCTTTTAAATTTTCTTTTCTGTAATTGTAGTCAATTCCAACAATGAAAAGCCGGGCTTCTATTATATCCATCCCCCTGTAAAGAACCAATCTTTCCACCCACTCACCCTCAGCAAAAACCCTCATTTGAACTTGCATCTACAAGCTGCCTAACTTGTTTGGCTCTGTCTAATCATCTTTTGTTTTATAGTTTTATTCAGGTATAATTGATACACAATAAACTGTATACATTAATATTTAAGTGCACAATATGGTAAGTTTTGACATACATACATGCCCATAAAGCCATCACCATCATCGAGAGAAATAATAGATCATTCTCCTCAAAAGACTTCCTTCTGCCCTTTCGTCATCTCTCCTTCCTGCCCCTCTCAACAATAATTCCCTATGTTCCCAAGCAACCACTGATTTGCATTCCATCACCATAGATTAGTTTGCATTTTCTGGAATTTTATATAAATGGAATCACACAGTATGCACTCATCTTTGGCTTCTTTCACTCAGCATAATTATTTTGAGATTCATCCATTCTGTTACATGGATCAATAGTTCATCTATCACAGTGTATTGATCCATTCACCCACTGAAGGGCATTTGGGTTGTTTCTAGTTTTTGTCTATTACAAATAAAGCTGATATGAACAGCCACATACAAATCTTTGTGTGAATATATGCCTTATTTTGTCCTGGATCAATGCTTAGAGGAGTATGGCTGGGTTGTATGATAGGTATATGCTTAAATTCTTAAGAAACCAACAAAATGTCTTCCACATACATTGTATCTTTTTGCACCAGCAGTATATGAGAGTTCCAGTTAATCCACATCTATACCAGTACTTTATAATTTTACCAGGCTTTATATTTTAGCCATTCTAGTGAGTATGAGGTGGATTTAATTTGCATTTCTCTAATGATTAAGACGTCTAAATGGTGCTTATGTACCATCCTTATATCAACTTTAACATAAGTTTTTCCCATTTTTAGGGTTTTTTTTTTTGTCTTCTTATTTTTGAGTTGTAATAGTTCCTTTTGTACTATAATCCTTTGTCAGATTTGTTTTGAAAATATATTCTCCCAGTCTGTGGTTTGCCTTTTCACTTTCTTACTCTATCTCTAATGCACAAAATGTTTCAATTTTGATGAAGTCCAAATAATTGACTTTCCTTTTATACTTCTTGCTTTTTATGCTACATTTTAAAAACTTCACCAAAACTAAGATCACTATGGTTTTATCTTTTATTCTAGAAGTTTTATAATTTTAGCTCTGACATTTAGGCATACAATAAATTTCAAATTTATTTTCATATATGATCTGAGATAAGGGATAGGTTAATTTTTTTTTTTTTTTTGCATCAGTCTATTTAATTTTCTAGCACCATTTGGTGAAAAACTATCCTTTCCCCCACTGAATTGCCTTGGCACCTTTGTCAAAAATCCATTGACCATATATATGTATGGGTCTATTTCTGGACTCTCTACATTGTTCCACTGGTTTATTTTTCCAACTTTATGCTGATACCACACAGCCTGGATTTCTGTATTTTTAAGTCTTGAAATCAGGTATTGAAATCAGCCCCCAAACTTTCCTCTTCTTTTACAAAGATTTGGGATATTCCAGGTTCTTTGTATTTCCATATACATTTGAAAATTAGCTTGTCAATTCCTTTAAAAAAAAAAACCTGTTGGGATTTTGATTGGGATTAATATTTGGAGAGACTTGGTATTTTAACAATACTTAGTCTTTTAATCCATGAACATGGTATATCTTTTCATTTAGTTAAGTCTCCTTTAATTTCTCTCAGTAATTACTTTTTTCTTTATTTCATTTTGAATAGTTTCTATTGCTATGCCTTCAAGTTCATCAATGTTTCCTTCTGTGACTAATCTGTTGTTAATTCCATATAATGTAGTTTTATGTCAAATATTGTATTGTTACCTCTAGAAGTTTGGTTTACATTTTTTAAATATCTTTTATGTCTCTCCTTAACATACTCATGCTGTAATCTACCTTCCTGAACATAAGAAATATAATTATAGTATTTCTTTTAATGTCTTCATCTACTAATTCTACCATCTGTATTATTGCTGAATCTGTTTCTATTTATTGATTTTCTTTTCATTATGGCTCATGTTTTCCTGCGTCTTTGAATATCTGGAAAATTTTTGGTTAGATCTCAGACATCATTAACTTTACCTTGTTGAGTGTTGGATTTTTTTTCTGTATCTCTACAAATATTCTTGAGCTTTGTTCTTGGAGTTAAGTTCCTTGGAAACAGTTTGATCCTTCTGAGATCTTCTTTTATACTTGTTTTAAGCAGGACCAGAGCGGCTTTTAACCTAAGATTAATTTCATCCTATTGCTGAGGCATCATCTTTCTGAGTAAACTGTCTAACATCCATAAATTATAAGGTCTATTCACTCTGCCTGGTGGGAATACAAACTCTTCCAAGCTCTATGTGAACCTCAGTGATTTTTCTCTAGTCCTTTTGGGCGGTTCTTTCCCCAAACTTGAGTAGTTTCCTTGCACACAAATGCAGTCCAGTAGTAAAATGAAAACTCAAAGGGGATATTCCTTCAGATCTCTGGAGTTTCCTCTTTATGTAGACCTTTCTTCTTTGGTACTATACCTCACCATGAATTCTAACTGCCACAGACCCCTAGAAATCACAATACCATCTCCTCATAGGCTAGAGGAAAAATCCAGTCCATATTTCTCTGTCTTGCTTAAAAGCAGAAGTCTCCATACTGGTATTTAGATGAAAGAAAGAAAAAAGGCAATAAATTTCTATTAAAGAAGAAAACTGAAGGGAAGAGAAGAAGCAAAAGAAGAAGAATTGTTTACAGGATTTTAAATAACATTAGAGAAAGCTTATGACAGTGCTAATTTTTAAGAAACAAAATTGTACATACCATATGCTCTCAATTATGAAACAAAACAAAAACAAATATGGGCCAGGACTGAGAGAGATGCTAACAACACTTACCATTGGGAATAGGATTTTTCTTATTTTTAGTTTTCCTGTATTTTCCACAGCTTTAAAAATAATAATTATGTAGCATATTCACAATGAAGGAGGAAAATATATAACTGATATAAACTGGATTCACCTGAAAATAAGAAGGAAGATAAGGATAAAAAGAGAATGAAATGGCCTAAATTTTGTGATAATTTTTTTCCGTAGAAGGATTCCATAAGTTTTCATATTAAGATTAGAAATTCCACTTATTTAACTTACCAAAATGTCACCACTCACCACCACTAAAATGTAGCCCTCAAGGACCCAGGAGACTTGTAATTCCAAATGAGATGTTATTCTATAACATCAACACTAAGTAAGACTGTCTTCTCACTTACACTGACCTAAAGACTCTCCAATGGTAGTCAGTGGCCAAAGACCTTCTGGCATTTGATACAAATGCCAGAAATCTGGCTGTAGTTATCTAGATTCTTGACTTAATACTTTGATGCTACAAATAAATTTTCAGAGTAGACGTTGAACTTTCCAGTAGCATTTAAACTCCATAGAATTCAAAGAAAAAGAGAAAGTTATTTTAAACAGTCCAAAGAAGAACAAATGTGTAGAGGTTGCTGCACAGAAAAACCTGACTCTCTTTGCCAGAGTTGTATGTAGTATGTCCTCCACCATGCTTCTCTTCCATCTTGTGATGATAAATACAGTACTTGCAGGATTTAAAAAGACTTTGTGTAAAGATAATTTATCTGAATGAACATAAACAAAATAAAAATAGTCTTCTCCAAAAATGCAAACATTTTGCCTCTTTGTTCATTGATTCCCCAGCAAAATTCAGTGTTTCTTCTATGTAAACCTTGTATTTGCTATGGCTAACTCAGTTTTCTGCTTTCCTGTTCATACATATTAAAGGACTCAATGACATAATCGGCTTTGCTTTTCACTCAGTTGCTTAAGGCTTATAAAAATAAAACACAAATACCCACAGCTGTTCTAGGCAATCACTCAGCTCTTTGGAAAGAAAATACAGATATGGAGACAGGTGGTTCTGCTCTAAGCGCAACATTCAGAATTAAGAGTGGAGGGACTACAGCTGTGTTTCCAAGAGAAAACTAGCAAACCCCCAGGCTTTCTATACTATATATACAGTTGCATAAGGACACGCAGGATCAAGGAAGTGGCCTCTCTTGAGTCTTGCTTCTCCTGGAAGTTGACCAACTGATATCCAAGGTCTTCCTCTATGGAGATACTTCGGGATTTCTGACTGCCCAGTGGAGGTAGTTCAGCAGTCCAGAAAATAGGGAGTTAGCAGCATGCTGACTGTCAGGTGGTGAGGTTAGCAAAGAACACCAGGAGGTCTATCTGCCCTTCTGATTGCTAGCCTGACAGCAATAACTTGACTTTCTGGGTACAGTAAAGGCGTGGAGACAGAGCAAAGGAAGCTGACAGCCCAGATGATTTTAAAGAAGAGTAACAAAGTGTGTGATACTGTCTGATTATACCCTTAATGTATTCATAGCATTCAGCCTAGTCAAAGCCTCTGACTGCTGCCCAAAATATGGAAGACCACAGACTCCATGACTCCTGTTTCAGCTCTCTTCAGCTTCTCCCAGAGCTTGCCTTATGACCTCCTGAATCTCAGTAGTCTTGCACAACTGTTTTCAGTTATATGCAGTTCTCTGATTTCAGATTTACCACATATTGGATTGGGGATCCCTACTCAAATCTCTTAGTCCTACAGGAACCAGAGCCCTACCCAGGTAAGCCTTCTCCCAAGTGGTGAGAGACTCAAATAGCAGAGCTTAAACTTCTATACAATTTTTCTACCCTACATCACCATAAAGCCTTTCCAAATCAACCTAGCCATTGTTTTATGGGCTGTATTGGCACTTTGCAAACATTTTCTACAGCAATCTATCCACCTCATTCATTCCTAATTTTCAGTGGAAAAAAAGAATTTGAGAAGAATAATCAAGACAACAATATAAGAAAAAAATCTAACAAAGGAAAAATCTAATGGTGATTTTTCTTGTTTCTTTTTAAATTTTCATCATATCCCATTTAACTCAAGATCTTTCATTTATGTTAATAAATATTATCAAACGAGTGAATATAACAATGGAAAGCCATTACCAACTCAAGTCAACACTGATGATACACTCATAAAGATCAGTCCTTCCAAAACCTTATGGATATTCTAATCATCTGCTTTTATGAATTTGAAATTTTAGTAATTCTTAAGAGGAGACAGGATTCTAGGAAGACGGTACAGCAGGAAGCACCAGGAATCTGTCTCCTTATCTGGATAGCAATTGCCCTAGAAGAATCTAAGTTTTTTTAAATTCTGTCATCTACTAAAGGCTTGTAACTTCTGGGAGAAGACTTGGATGATAAATTGTGATTAATTTTGGTCAATTTCAGCTCTTAGCATAGCAACAGCTACCCACTTTTACATTCTATAGCCCATGGCAGGCAGCTATGCACATGTTCCTGGAGCAGCTGGCATGATGTAAGCTGTGGGATCCAGGGTGGGCAAGAAGGATACTGTCCTCCAAATATCAGGGATGCATGTTCTGATCACTGATTGGTACTTCTGATAACAGAGGTGGCCACTGTTGTTGCACCTCACCCCATTGTTGCAAGCTCTTCTCCCACAACTGAAGTGACTTCCAGGGCCATTGCTGGGCTAACGTTTCCCCTACCACAACTTTATTTTTTCTCTTTTTATCCTTTTGGGAGCCAGACATTGATGGCGAGGACATTCAAAAGCAGCTGCATACATAGCGGAAATTAGAAAGTCACTGCACAAGCTCGGGGAAAGGCTCAGGCTCAGAAAGGAGCAGAGAAGATCCTTAAGTTCATATCTCAAGTGATCCTTGGCCCAGAGAGAGCCTATGCAAACAAAAAACAAAACAAAACAAAAAGCCAGCAAACCCTGGGAAAGGGTGAGAGTCTGATTTTCAGAGTTACCATACTATTAGATTAAAATATCAGTTTTCCACAGAAAATCACAAGGCATTAAAGAAACAGGAATGTATGGCCCATTCAAGGGAAAAAAATAAGCTAACACAAACTGTCCCTGAAAAAGACCTGATGAACTTTAAAACAAAAGTCTTAAAGATGTTCAAAAAACTAAAGGAAAACATGGAGAGAGAAAAACAAAGATGTATGAGTAAAATGGAAATACCAGTTACCAATCAACAAACACAGTGTGTGAATCACAGAAGAAGAATAGAGATAATAAAGGAAAGAAGGACTATTTGAAGAAATAATGGCCAAAACTTCCAAAATATAATGAGAGATATGAATATAAACGTCCAAGAAACTCAACTACCTTCAAGTAGGATTAACTGAAAGAGATCCACATGGAAACACATAATACTCAACCTATTGAAAGCAAAAAACAAAGAGAATTTTGAAAGCAACTAGAGAGAAGCAACTTATTACATATAAGGAATCTTCAATCAGGTTTCAGCAGATTTCTCATGAGAAACTTTGGAGGCCAGAAAGGAGTGGCTTAATATATTCAAAAAGAAAAGAAATAAACTACCAACCAAGAATCCTATATCTGGCAAAATTGTCCTTCAAACCTGAGAAAGAAATTAAGACATTCCAGATAAACAAAAACCAAAGGAATTTATTACCACTAGACTTGCCCTATTAGAAATGTTCAAGGGAGTCCTGCAGGATGGAATGAAAGGACACTAGATGATAAGTTGAAGCCATATGAAGAGATAAAGGTCTCAGTTAAGGTAAATACATAGGCAATTATAAAAGCTAGCATTATTGTAACAATGGTTTATAATTCCACTTTTTGTTTTCTGCATAATTTAGGACACTAATACATTTAAAAAACAATTATTAGTCTAAAACTTAGAATTATTACCACTTGGTCTATAACTACACATTTTATTTTCTACATAATTTAAGAGATTTATGCATTTTAAAAAATATTAGTTAATGTTTTTGCAACACAATGTATAAAGACATAATTTTGTGACAACAACAACTGAAAGTAGTGAGGACAGAGATACAAAGGAACAAAATTTTTATATGTTATTGAAGTTAAACTGGAGTAAATTCAAATTTGAGTATTAAAACTTTAGGATATTAAATGTAACCTCATGAAAGGAAATGGCTATAAAATATACATAAAAGGAAAGGAGAAAGGAATTTAAACATTTCACTACAAAAAGTCAACTAAACACAATGGATTTATAAAACATATGGAAGACAAATAATTAAATGATAGAAGTCAGTCCCTCCTTGTGAGTAATGACTTTAAATGTACATAGATTAATCTCTCCAATCAAAAGACAAAAATGGGCAGAATGCATTAAAAAACAGCATGAACCAACTATATGCTGTCTACAAGAGACTCATTTTAGATCCAAGACACTAATAGGTTACTGTGTAAATAGTAACCAGAAGAGAGCAATGGTGGCAGTACTAATATCATACAAAATAGACTTTAAGTCCAAGTAGTTTGCAAGAGACAAAGAGGGACATTATATGTTAATAAAAGCTTCAATACAGGAAAAAATAACAACTATAAACAGCCCACTAAAACATATGAAGCAAAAATTAGCAGAATTGAACATGGATTAAAGAAATTAAAAAAGACACAAATAAATGGAAAGATATCTCATGTTCATAGATTAGAAGAATTAATATTGTTAAAATATCTGTACTACCCAAAGCAATCTAACATATTCAATGTAATCCCTATCAAAATGCTAATGACATTTTCCACAAAAATAGAAAAAACAATCCTAGAATTTTTATGAAACCACACACACAAAAAAAAACCCTGAATAGCCAGATCAATACTGAACAAGAACAAAGCTAAAGGCATCACACTACCTAATTTCAAAATATACTACATAGCAATAGTAATCAAAATAGCATTTTACTGGCATAAAAACAGATATAAAAACCAATAGAACAGATTAGAGAGCCCAGAAATAAATCCATGCATTTATGGTCAACTGATCTTCAGCAAGGGTGCTAAGAACACACTACAGGGAAAGGACAGGCTCTTCAATAAATGGTGTTGGAAAACTGTATATCCATTGCAGAAGGATGAAATTGGACCCTTATGTCATACCATATACAAAAATCAACTCAAAATGGAATAAAGACTTAAACTTTAAGACCTGAAACTATAAAACTACTAAAAGAAAACATAAGGAAAAAGCTTCTTGACATTGGTCTAGGCAAGATTTTTTGGAAATGACCCAAAAAGGACAGTCAACAAAAGAAAATAGACCAATGGGATTACATTTTAGTTTAGAATCTAAAAATCTACACAGCAAAATATACAATCAACAGAGTGAAGAGACAACATACAGAATGAGAAAAAAGGTTTGTAAAACACATATCTGATAAAGGGTTAATAACCAAAATATATAAGGAACTCAAACAAGTCAATAGTGAGGAAAAAAAACTCAATTTAAAAATGGGGAAAGGACCTGAATAAACATCTCTCAAAAGAAGATGTATAAATTGCCAACAGGTATATGAAAAAAATTCTCATCATAAGTCGTGAAGGAAATGCAAATAAAAATCACAATGAGATATCATCTCACACCTGTTAGAGTGGCTATTACCAAAAAGACAAAAGATAGCAAGTGTTGGCAAGAATATGAAGAGAAGTTAACCCTTGTACACTGTTGGTGGCAATGGAAATTAGTGTAGTCATTATGGAAAACAGTATGGAGCTTTCTCAAAAAATTAAAAATAGAACTACCATATATTCCAGCAATCCCACTTTGGGATATACAGTATACCCAAAGGAAATGAAATCCCCATCTTGTAAAGATATCTTCACTGTCACATTCTTGCAGCATTCATTCTTTACAATAGCCAAGATATGGAAACAATTGAGATGTCTGTCAACAGATGTATGGATAAAGAAAATGTAATGGAAGTATAAAATGGAATACTATTTAGCCTTTAAAAAGAAGGAAATCCTGTCATTTTTTACAATATAGATGAACCTGGAGGACATTATGCTAAGTGAAATAAGCCAGGCATAGAAAGACGAATGCTGCATGATCTCATTTACGTGAGAAATCTAAAAAACTTGAACTCATAGGAACAGAGATTAGAATAGTGGCTGCCAGGGGCTGGGGAGGTGGTGGGGGAGGAGAGATCTTGGTCAAAGGGTACAGTGTTTCGGCTGGACAGGAGGAATAAGCCTAGAGATCTATTGTACAGCATGGTGACTATAGTTAATAATAATATATCATATACTTGAAAATTGCTGAGAGAGTCCATCTTAAACAATCTCACCCCCCAAAAAAAGTATGTGAAGTGATGATATTTTAATTAGTTTGATTTAATCATTTCATTATATGTGTGTGTATGTATGTGGGTGTATATATATGTCAAACCATAATGTTGTACATTGTAAATTTATACAATTTTTATTTGTCAGCTATATCTTAATAAAGCTGGGTGGGAGGGACTGACAGAATTGAAGTGAGGAGTAGACGATTCTAAAATAACTGTTGAAGACTTCTATACCCCACTCTCAATAATGGATAGAACAACCAGACAGAAGATAAGTAAGGAAATAGAGGACTTGAACAACACAATAAACCAACTAGATCTAAAAGACATATACAGAACACTCTACTCAACAACAGAATAAACTTTCCTCTCAAGTACACATGGGACATTTTCCAGGAGAGACCATATATTAAGCCACAAATTAAGTTCTCAATAGATTTAAAACGATAGATATCATACAAAGTATCGTCTCCTACCACAATGAGATGGAGTTAGAAATCAATAATACAAGAAAAACCAGAAAATTCACAAGTTGATGGAAATTGAACAGCATATTAACCAATGGATCAAAGAAGAAATCACAGGGAACAATTTTTTAAAATACTTAGAGATGAATGAAAGTGAAAACACAACATACAAAAACTTACTGAACACAGTAAAAGCAGTGACAAGGGGGAAACTTAGAGCTATAAATGCTTACATTTAAAAAAGAAAAACATCTTAAATCAATAAATTAAAGAAGGAGAAAAATAAGAACAAACTAAACCCAAAGCTAGCGGAGGAAAAAAGTAATAAAGATTAGGGAGGAGGCTGGCTCACGCCCGTAATCCTAGCACTCTGGGAGGCCAAGGTGGATGGATCATTTGAGCTCAAGAATTCAAGACCAGCCTGGGCAAGAATGAGACCCCATCTCTGCTAAAAAAAAAATATAAAGAAATTATATGGAAAACTAAAAATATATATAGAAAAAATTAACTGGGCATAGTGGCGCATGCGTGTAGTCCCAGCTACTCGGGAGGCTGAGGCAGGAGGATCCCTTGAGCCCAGGAGTTTGAGGTTGCTGTGAGCTAGGCTGACACCACGGCACTCTAGCCCGGGCAACAGAGTGAGACTCTGTCTCAGGAAAAAAAAAAAAAAAAAAGATTAGGGAAGAGATAAATTGAATAGAGAATAAAAATATAAAAGAGAAAATCCAATAACCCAAAAGTTGGTTCTTTGAAAAAAATCAAAACTCACAAAGCTTTAGCTAGATGGACTAAGAAAAAAAAAAGACTCGAATTACAAAAATCAGAAATGAAAGTGGGGAGGAGGAAGATGGCGGAGTGGAGGTGACCTCCTGGATTTGTGCTCCCAGAGAGGAAGGCGTGGATCTCCACCTGCCACAACGCTAGAGGATTGCTTCTCCACAGGAACGGCGGTGTGAACCCACGGAGAATCACCGTGGGACACGGGGAACAGGAAAAAACAGAGGCGAGTGAGAAATCAGACCGAGATAATTTGGAGAGTGCCGGACGGAAAACAGACAGCGGAGTGCGGGACGGCCGTGCCTGCCTCACCGGCGAGTGGGGCGGGTTCGGCCCCACAGCAGAGCGGCTTGATCTCCCCACTGACCCCCACATCCACTCGGTCAGGGATCTGGCTGAAATTGGTGCAGAATCACCGCGGGAGACGTGGAGCTCCGAGGACAGGTGACATAGGCGGGAGAGAGCTTGGACTCGGGCGGGTCTCCGTGGTGCCCTATCTCTGAAAGGGACAGACGCGGACCTGCACCGAGGCGAGGGGCCGCGAGCGTGAAATATTAAAGCGGGACATTTTTGCTTTTTTTTTTTTTTTTTTTTTTTCTTTCCCGTACGGCAGCTCTCCGGCTGGGGAGCCGCTGCGGGCCCTGGCGCCTGCCGAGCTCTGAACGCTCTCGCGTGGTCGCCATCTCGGTTCCCACAGCTAAGCGGAAAGGACCTTGGACTCTGGCAGGCCTCTGCGGTGCCAGTACCCTATCTCTTAAAGGGACAGACGCGGACCGGCACCGAGGCGAGGGGCCGCGAGCGTGAAATATTAAAGCGGGACATTTTTGCTTTCCTCTTCCCGTACGGCAGCTCTCTGGCTGGGGAGCCGCTGTGGGCCCTGGCGCCTGCCGAGCTCTGAACACTTTCCCCTGGCGCCGGCGACCGACAGACGCGCGGTGGCCATCTCGGTTCCCACAGCTAAGCGGAAAGGACCTTGAACTCTGGCAGGCCTCCGCGGTGCCGGAGCCCTATCTCTTAAAGGAACAGACGCGGACCTGCACCGAGGCGAGGGGCCCCGAGCCTGAAATATTAAAGTGGGATTTTTTTTTTTTTTTTTTTTTTCTTTTTTTTCTTTTTATCTCTCTCTTTCTTTCTTTCTTTCTTTCTCTTTTCTTTCTTGTTTTCTCTTTCCTCTTCTTGTTATTCATATTGTTTCTCTCCTTTTTTTTTTTCTTTTCTTTTTTCCTTTCTTTTTCTTTTCTTCTTTCCGGTGTCCCTCCAGCCCAGGAGCTACTGTAAACTCCTGAGTGCTCCAGACCCCCAGCTGTGATTCCTATCGGACCCTGAAAATTACCCCCCAGTGCCAGTGATCTGCGGGGGGGCAGGAACAATTGTGCGGGCCAAGGTCTAATTGCTGCAGAGCCATAGGGTGCCAGGCGACTCCTCAGGAGGCTCCATCCCCTGATCCATAGACCCTCTCCAGGTCCCCTTCCCAGGTGCGAACACTGAGTGCTTCCCCAGACGCAAGAGTGTGGAGCCTGGACCTTGGGAACACTGGGACAGTGTAGACCTTTGCCCGTGGGAGCTGCAGCAGCTGGGGCACTGAGGGAGTGAGGGCACCGCCTCCTCCGCCGAGCCAGTGTCTTTCCTGCTGAAGGAGACAGAAACCACACATCCAGAGGAAGAACCAAAAAGCCAGGGGGAGGGAAAAAAAAAAAAAAAAAGAGAGAGGGAGAAGAGGCTTTCTGCTTGCAAATCGTGTGAATCCTGCCTACTAACTGAAAGTCCGCAACACAATGATTTAACTTGCCAAACTGGTCTTAGGTCAAGCCAACCCTCTGGGGGTGGACCCATCAGAAGCAGTCCCCCAACTGAGATAGAAAAAAGAAACTCTAAACAGCACACAACAGTCTCCCCCTATAGATAAAGGAAGCAACATTCCTAGACTGTTCCATAGCCTAAGAACAGAGTACAAGACGTGCTGTTAACTAGACTAAAGCTGTGAGAAAAGATCTAACGATAGAGCCAGATGGGAAGGGCTCAGCGGAAAAATATGGGGAGCACAAAAAACCAAACGGAAACCTCGCCCCCAAAGAGAAATACCAACTCTCCTCCAATTGGCACAAGCCAGTTTCAGAATACCAATATGTTACCAGAAGAATTTCAGTCTTGGGTTATGAATAAGCTGAATGATATACAAGAAAAAATTGATATCCACCGCAAAGAAACCGCAAAAAAATTCCAGGATTTGGAAGAAAAATTCACTAAAGAAATAGACGTATTGAAAAAAAACCAAACTGAACTCCTAGAAATGAGGGATTTATTCAGGGAGCTACAAAACACAGTGGAAAGTCTCAAGAACAGGGTAGATCAAATAGAAGACAGAATCTCAGAAATCGAAGATAACTCTTTCCAATTAAATAAGACAGTCACAGAGATAGAGCAAAGAAATAAGAAAAAAGACCAGAGTCTTCAAGAAATGTGGGATTATGTGAAGAAACCTAACGTGAGAGTTATAGGCATCCCTGAAGGTGAAGAAGATAATAAGCAAGGGCTGGATAAACTATTTGAAGACATAATAGAAGAAAATTTCCCAGGCCTTGCTAAAACTTTAGATATACAGGTTCAAGAAGCTCAAAGAACCCCTGGTAGATTCATAGCAAATAGGAAAACACCACGCCACGTAGTCGTCAGACTGACCAAAATATCCACTAAAGAGACCCTTCTTCGAGCTGTAAGGAGAAAGAAACAAGTAACATACAAAGGGAGGCCCATTAGAATTACGCCAGATTTCTCAACTGAAACTTTACAAGCAAGAAGAAGTTGGGGCCCCATTCTCACTCTTCTGAAACAGAATAATGCCCAGCCTAGAATCTTGTACCCAGCTAAGCTAAGCTTTCTATATGAAGGAGAAATTAAGACATTCTCAGATAAACAAGGACTGAGGGAATTCACCAAGACAAGGCCACCCCTCCAAGAAGTACTCAAAAGAGAGTTACACATGGATCATCACAACAAAGACCCACGAATGTAAAACCACCCAAGAGCTAAAGATCAAATTCTAGCCACCACAATGGCTCAAGAGAGAAAACATAGCAATGAAGTTCTACCCAATAAGATAAACAGAAATCTATCCCAATTATCAGTTCTCTCACTAAATGTCAATGGCCTGAATTCCCCACTCAAGAGACATAGACTGGGCCAATGGATAAAAAAACACAAACCAAGTGTCTGCTGCCTTCAGGAAACTCACTTAACCGGCAAAGATGCATTTAGACTGAAAATAAAAGGATGGAACCTGATATTTCAAGCAAATGGTAGCCAAAAGAAAGCTGGTGTGGCAGTTTTAATTTCCAATAACTTAGTCTTCAAACCAACAAAAGTAATAAAAGACAAAGACGGTTACTACATACTGGTGAAAGGCACAATTCAACAAGAAGACATAACCATACTTAATATATATGCACCCAATCTAGGTGCACCCAGATTCATAAAGCAAATCCTACTCGATCTAAATCAAATCATAGGCAACAACACCTTAATAGTTGGAGATTTTAATACCCCACTGACAGCACAGGACAGATCCTCCAAGCAGAAAATAAGTAAAGACATAGTAGACTTAAACAGAATGCTAGAACAAATGGGCCTGACTGACATCTACAGGACATTCTACCCGAAAACCACTGAATATACATTCTTCTCATCAGCTCACGGGACATTCTCTAAGATTGACCATATCCTAGGTCATAAAGCAAGTCTTAAAAAAATTAAAAAAATAGAAATCATACCCTGCATCTTCTCAGATCACAATGGAATAAAAATAATAATGAACCTTAACAGGAACTCTCATTCCTACGCAAAGTCATGGAAGCTAAACAACCTTCTCCTGAATAACAATTTTGTAAAGGAAGAAATTAAGTCAGAAATCAAAACATTCTTTGAATTAAATGACAAAGGTGACACAACTTATCAAAATCTATGGGATGCAGCTAAAGCAGTCCTGAGGGGAAAATTCATTTCCATAAATGCCTATTTCAAAAAGACAGACAATTTACAACTAGACAACTTAATGAATAGACTCAAAGAGCTGGAGAAAGAAGAACAGACTGACCCCAAACCCAGCAGAAGGCGAGAAATTATTAAGATCAAATCAGAATTAAATGAAAAAGACAACAAAAATACTATAAGGGAAATTAATAAAACAAAAAGTTGGTTCTTTGAAAAGATAAATAAAATAGACACACCACTGGCTAGACTAACCAAGAGCAGAAAAGAAAAATCTTTAATAACTTCCATCAGGAACATGAAAGGAGAAATCACAACCGAAGCCACAGAGATACGTGACATTATCTATGAATATTACAAAAATCTTTATGCACACAAATTGGAGAATGAGGAGGAAATGGACAAATTTTTAGAATCACACAGCCTTCCCAAGCTCAATCAGGAAGAAATAGAATTCCTGAATAGACCAATATCAACAACTGAAATTGAAACAGCAATAAAAAACCTTCCCAAAAAGAAAAGCCCTGGTCCAGATGGGTTCACACCTGAATTTTACCATACATACAAAGATGAACTGGTGCCCATCCTACATAAACTATTCTTCAATATTGAGAAGGATGGAATTCTCCCCAACACATTCTACCACGCCAATATTACATTAATACCAAAACCAGGAAAGGATGCAACAAAAAAAGAAAACTACAGACCAATTTCTCTCATGAACGTAGACGCAAAAATCCTCAATAAAATCCTAGCAAATCGTATCCAAGTGCTGATTAAAAAAATAATTCATCATGACCAAGTAGGCTTCATCCCAGAGATGCAGGGGTGGTTTAACATACGAAAATCTATAAATGTAATTAACCACGTAAATAGAAGCAAAAATAAAGACCATATGATCCTCTCAATAGATGCAGAAAAAGCATTTGACAAAATTCAACACCCTTTTATGATAAAAACACTTAACAACATAGGCATAAATGGGACCTACCTAAAAATAATACAAGCCATATATGACAAACCCACAGCCAACATCATACTGAATGGGGAAAAACTGAAAGCATTCCCACTCAGAACTGGAACCAGACAAGGCTGCCCACTGTCCCCATTACTTTTCAACATAGTATTGGAAGTCCTTGCGAGAGCTATCAGACAAGAGAGCAGAATCAAAGGTGTCCAAATAGGGACAGAAGAGATCAAACTCTCACTCTTTGCTGATGACATGATGTTGTATCTGGAAAACCCCAAGGACTCAACCAAGAGACTCCTGGAATTAATTAACGAATTCAGTAATGTCTCAGGTTACAAAGTCAATACACACAAATCAGAGGCATTCATATATGCCAATACCATTCAATCGGAGAACCAAATTAAGGACTCAATACCTTTCAAAATAGCAACAAAGAAAATAAAATATCTAGGAATATATTTAACTAAAGAGGTAAAGGACCTCTATAAAGAGAACTATGAAACGCTAAGGAAGGAAATTGCAGAACACGTAAATAAGTGGAAATCCATACCATGCTCATGGATTGGAAGAATTAACATCGTTAAAATGTCTATACTACCCAAAGTAATCTATAGATTCAATGCAATTCCTATTAAAATACCAACATCATTTTTCACAGATTTAGAAAAAATAATTATACACTTTGTATGGAATCAGAGAAGACCCCGTATAGCAAAAGCAATCTTAAGCAATAAAAACAAAATGGGAGGTATTGATTTGCCAGACTTCAAACTATACTACAAAGCTGTGGTTCTTAAAACTGCTTGGTATTGGCACAAGGGCAGGGACACAGACCAGTGGAACAGAACAGAAAACCCAAATATAAAATCATCCTCATATAACTATCTAATCTTTGACAAAATAGACAAAAACATACTCTGGGGACAAGAGTCCCTATTCAATAAATGGTGCTGGGAAAACTGGATAGCCACATGTAGAAGACTGAAACAGGACCCACAGATTTCACCTCTCACAAAAATTAAATCACGGTGGATAACAGATTTAAACCTTAAATGGGAAACAATTAGAATTCTAGAAGAAAATGTAGGAAAGACTCTTACAGACATTGGTCTAGGCAAAGAATTTATGAAGAAAACCCCTAAGGCAATCGCAGCAACAACAAAAATAAACGACTGGGACCTGATTAAATTAAAAAGCTTCTGCACAGCCAAAGAAATAGTCATGAAAATAAACAGACAGCCTACAGAATGGGAAAAAATTTTCGCATACTACACATCAGATAAAAGACTGATAACAAGAATCTATTTAGAACTCAGGAAAATCAGCAGGAAAAAATCAAACAATCCTATCAAAAAATGGGCAAAGGACATGAATAGAAATTTTTCAAAAGAAGACATAAGAATGGCCAAAAAACATATCAAAAAATGCTCAACATCCCTAATCATCAGGGAAATGCAAATCAAAACCACAATGAGATACCACTTAACTCCGGTGAGAATGGCCTTTATCAAAAAATCCCAAAACAACACATGTTGGCGTGGATGCGGAGAGACAGGAACACTCATACACTGCTGGTGGGAATGCAAACTAGTGCAACCCCTATGGAAAGCAATATGGAGATACCTTAAACAGATTCAAGTAGACCTACCATTTGATCCAGCAATCCCATTATTGGGCATATACCCAGAAGAACAAAAGTCATTCTTTAACAAAAACACCTGTACCCGAATGTTTATAGCAGCACAATTTACAATCGCAAGGATGTGGAAACAACCCAAGTGCCCATCAATCCACGAATGGATTAGTAAACTGTGGTATATGTATACCATGGAGTACTACTCAGCTATAAGAAATAACAATGATACGACATCTCTTTGGTTCTCCTGGAGAGAGCTGGAACCCATTATACTAAGTGAAGTATCCAAAGAATGGAAAAACAAGCATCACATGTACTCACCAGAAAACTGGTTTCCCTGATCATCACCTAAATGTACATCAGGGAAGGATACCAATTGGATATCAGACTGGGATGGGGGGTGGGGGGAGGGGATGGGTGTATGCCTACATGATGAGTGCGTTGCACACCCTCTGGGGAATGGTCATGCTTGAAGGTGCAGACCCGGGGAGGTGGGGGGGGGGAGGGGATGGAGGTATGACTACATGATGAGTGCCAGGTGCACTGTCGGGAGAATGAGAACGGACGCGCTTGGGACTCTGACTCGGGGGGATGGGTGGGACATGGAAAATGTATATAACCTAAACTTATGTACCCCCATGATGAGCTGAAATAAAAAAAATATATATAAAAAAAAAAAAAAAAAAAAAAAAAAAAATCAATGGCAGTTTATTCAGCCAAAGCTGAGGACATGCCTGGGAAAAATATGACAAACAGACTGTGGCTGTTTTTTTCCAAAGGGTGAAGAACAGGAATTGATAGTAGGAAACTGTGTGTGTGTGATGAATTGTTTTAGAAAAAAAATGTGCCCTCTTTGATTCTAACTGATGCTATTTACTTCTGTGACTGTGCTTGCTTTTAGTTGTTTGATAAATATAGTCAATCAGAATGAAAAACAGGTGTAAGAGCAAGGGCAACTCCATGATAGGCTAGGCTTCCTGGATGTGAGAAGCTAACAGCCTGGTTCTGCTTCTGTATATATGGCTTGCTGGCTTGGCGCTTAGCTTAAGTGGAGCCATGACAGGCTTCACTAAAGTTAAGGAAAACAAGGCCCCGGGGGGTAACCGCAAGTTACTACCTGATAAAGGGCTGGAGAGTCCCGGGGCCTCCAACCAACTAATCAGATAAAAAGGGCAAGGCATGATCAGCGCATGAACAGCTTGTGCAGGGCGTGTGTTCCCACTATCGCTTGTAACCAAAAACTAGAAGGTACGCAACAACAGTCCCCCGGCACGGGCCCTCCCCTTCCCCGAAATGACGCCGATGACCACCGGAGGATCCTGAGACTTGGAGCCAACCAATCAGGAGTTAATGTGACCATAACACCGACCAATGAGGAGCCGACACCGTCAGCCAGTCTTGAAGAAACAAACTGAGGGAAGGAGGGGGGATGGTGTGCACAACATATGTAGCCCACTAAAAAGTATAAAAGCTTAGTTTTACCCCAGGGCGGGGTCCTGGTTTGTAAGAGGCCACTGCGTCGGTGCTCTGGGACTTGGACCCTAGCTCGAGCTAGCCAATAAACTCCTTTGCCTTTTTGCAAAAAAAAAAAAAAAAAAAAAAAAAAAAAAAAAAAAAGAAATGAAAGTGGGAACATCACTACTGACTCTAGAGAAATAATAATGATTATAAGAGAGAGTACTATGAACAATTATATGCCAACAAATTGGATAAGCTAAATAAGATGGGCAAATTCTTAAAAACACAAAACTTCTCAAGACTGAATCATAATGAAATAGAAAATCTGAATAGCTCTGTAACTAGTAAGCATATTGAATCTAAAATCTTCAGACAAAGAAAAGCCCTGGACCTGATGGCTTCACCGGTGAATTCTACCAATTATTGAGGAAAAAAACAAAAACATCAATCCTTCTCAAATTATTACAAAAAGTTTAAAAGGAGGGAACGCTCTCTAACTGATTCTGTGAAACCAGCATTACCTTGATAAGAAAGTCAGACAATGACACTACAAAAACCAAAACTCAGTTCAATATTCCTTATGAATATTGATGCAAAAATCCTCAACAAAATACTAGCAAAACCAAATTCAGCAGCATATTAAAAGATAATATACTATGAACAAGTGGGATTTATTCCTGAAATAAATACAAGGATAGTTCAACATATGAAAACTGATCCATGTAAGATACTACATTCACAGAATGAAGGATAAAAACCATATGATCATCTCAACTGATGCAGAAAGAGCATTTGACAAAATTCAACACCTTTCATGATAAAAAAAAAGAACACTAAACAAATTAGGAGTAGAAAGAGACTTCCTCAGCATAATAAAAACCATATATGAAAAACTCACAGCAAAGACCATACTTAATGGTGAAAGACTGAAAGCTTTTCCTCTAAGATCAAGCACCAGGCAAGGAATGCCCTCTTTCACTACTTCTATTCAACATAGTACTAGAAATTCTAGCCACAGTAAATAGGCAAGAAAAAGAAATAAAAGGCACCCAAATTAGAAAGGAGGAGGTCAAATTATCGATGTCCACAGATGACAGTAATCCTTAATACCAGTGCTGTGCCAAGCCATACTGGAATATATGGCAAAAAGAAATATCAGTAATACTGAGCCTATCTTTATTTTAAAATTTGATATTTTGTTCATCATTAATTTTTTTTCAAGACTGAGTCTCGCTGTTGCCCAGCCTAGTCTTGAACTCCTGGGCTCAAACAACCCTCCCACCTCAGCCTCTTGAGTAGCTGGGATTACATGCCACTGCACCTGGCTTCATCATTGATTTTTTTGCATTAATTTTGGGTTTTTTATTTAGGTTTTTAAAATTTTTTTAATTGTTATTTATTTTTTTATTTCAAAATATTTTGGGGGTACAAATGTATTTGTTACATGGACAGCTTTTATAATGCTTGAGTCAGGGCTATCAGTGTGTCCATCACCCAAATAGTGTTCATTGTACCTGTTAGGTAGGTTTTTGCCCCTCCTCTCCTCCTCCCTCCCCTCTGCTTAATTTCCAATAACTTTTTTTTTCCTCTGTGCCCACGTGTGCCCATCAATTAGTTTCAACATATTAGAGAGACTATGTGCTCTACTGCAAATTAGTACAACCTCTATGGAAAACAGCATGGAGATTTCTGAAAGAACTAAAAGTAGACCTACCATTCGATCCAGCAATCCCACTGCTGGGTATCTACCCAAAGGAAAAGAAGTCATTTTATCAAAAAGACACCTGCACTCGAATTGCTAAGATTTGGAATCAACCCAAGTGCCCATCAATTCATGAGTGGATTAACAAAATGTGGTACATGTATATCACGGAGTAGTACTCAGCCACAAAAAACAGAATTAGTGTCTTTTGCAGCAATTTGAATGGAACTGGAGACCATTATCCTAAGTGAAGTATCTCAAGAATGGATTTTTGCATGAATATTGATTTCTTTTGATTGCTGAGTTTTTTAGTGCTTCCTTAAATTTTTCAACTGCAGTGAGTACCCCACATGCTTTACCCTAGTCTGAGTCTTATTTAGTACTCAGCAAGTTTCTGGTAAGTAATCTTAGTCATACCTGAAAATTATGCCATTTGCTTATAAGAATGAAAGGAAAAATCTTACCTCTGTGGATCATTTTCCAATCCATCTGGAGGCTCTTCCCCATCTAGAGCATTTGCACTTGCTGGTCCTTAAGCCTGGATTACTCTTCGCATCTTCACATGGTTGGCTGCCTCTCATCCATCTCAAACCAAGTGTCTTAGAGAAACTTTCACCAAACCACTTCTTCTGAAATAGGTCTCCTTTATTATTTTAAACCAGGAATCCTATCTGTTTATTTTACAGCACATAAAAATTGTATTTATTTACTTGTTTGCTGACTTCTCCTTTTTTTTTTTTTTTTTGAGACAGAGTCTCACTCTGTTGCCCAGGCTAGAGTGCCATGGCATCAGCCTTGCTCACAGCAACCTCAAACTCCTGGGCTCAAGCGATCCTCCTGCCTCAGCCTCCTGAGTAGCTGGGACTACAGGCATGCGCCACCAGGCCCGGCTAATTTTTTTTCCTATATATATTTTTAGCTGTCCAAATCATTTCTTTCTATTTTTAGTAGAGACAGGGTCTCGCTCTTGCTCAGGCTGGTCTTGAACTCCCGACCTCGAGCAACCCTCCTGCCTCAGCCTCCAGAGTGCTAGGATTACAGGCATGAGCCACCACGCCCGGCCAGTTTGCTGACTTCTTTATCAAGTGTTCCCCGCATTATTCTATAAGTTCCATGAGGTCAGGGCTCTGTCTTATTCACCATTGTGTCACCATCACCTAACAGAGGGCCTAGCACACAGTAGATTCTCAATATATATTCACTGAATGGACGTAGAAGGTAAGGGAACTTAGAAACGCCCAGATTAGTTGGAGACCTTCACGCGCAAGAAGCTTTTGTTCTGTTTCCTGTTGAACATCTGGAATGCCACCACCTGATCATTTACCCACCATCCACCAGAGACACCAGCTCTTCAAAGTTAATCAAGTGTTGAGTATGGTTTGGGAGATGTGCCCTGCATGGGATTCAGGTACAGTTGAAAGCCTGGTGGGGGTTTACAGAAGAAATTGCTGATCAGAGAAGAAGCTGCATGAGGAGGAGAGTTCTTGGGCCAGGGCCAAATGGAAGTCATAGCCAGACCTCAAGGAGTTTCCACGGTGTCTGGCAGGACTAGGGTGAGGCCCATTCGGCCAGGGAAACCACTGGGTCCTGATCAAGCCAGGGAGGCCAGAACACAAATCACATCAGGCAATGGCCTTAGCCTTGGATGCTTTCAGGCCTGGCTGCAACCAGGTGGACAACTGATACCACTAAGGAGCCAGAAGACACTGTGTGAACACAAGGACTGCCCATCTCCCAGTGCTACAAGGTTACATAAGCAAATACACCAAGACACACTTTGTCAAATGCTCTTTCTACATCAATTGAGATGATCATATGGGGAGAAAGGAGGCATAAAAACTAAGAAGTCAAAGATCAAAAAGACTATTTCAATCATCAGACTGGGCCAAATTTGTTTTTTGTTTGTTGTTTTTTTGTTTTTCTTCTCCTTTGCAGGAATTTGTAAAGAAGACCACTTCAGTTTCAGAGAACTACAGAACCTACATTTTCCCGACAGATTCAAGTGACAGTGTAAGAGCACTGAAAGATTTCACAGCAAGTGAATAAAACAATCCTGGTGGCCTGTGGTTTGGGAAACCAAACCAGAAACCGTGGGTCTGTGTGGCTTATTTGACGACTACTTGCTACTGCCTTATTGTCCAGTCTTAGAATGACTGGCTTATAGACCACCAGACCTGGGACAAACCTTAGTACTGATGTGTTTCACCCTTCCTCATTTGACAAATGAAGAAACGGACCTTATAATTTGTTCATCCCAGTTTGGCTCCTTCAAGAAGCCATCCCTGCCTCAGCAAGACATGCCAGAACGTAGGAGAAAGAAAAGCTCCGCCAGGTTACGTGGCTGCCCTCTGGCCTGCCCTGCACCCCGTCCCCGCTGCGGGCTCTCAGTCTCTGTTAATTCTTCCTCCAGACCCTCCATCTGGTGCATGACAAGGCAGCATCTCCCTCTTCAGTGTGTTCTGACTGCAAAGCCTGCTCCCTTTCTAAGCAGTTGCTCTCGTTTCAGCTCTGCGGTGACGTGATCTTATGAGTGGCTTTCTCGGTAATCTTCCTCCTGGTTTGACCTGGCCTTCAGGACCTCACACCCGTATATTGACCACTAAGCCACATTCGCAGGTCTGTCCTGACCTTAGCAATAAGACTAACTATCTTTTTTATTTTTATGCGTCTTGATCTCTTTGACTAGATAATAAATTTCTTAAAACAAGCATTATTAATCTTTCTATTCTTCCCCCATACTACCTAATGTAGTTCCTGATGACAAAAATGTTAATTAATTGATTTAAATTACTCCCTGACCACCAATATAACTCCCACATTATATTCTGAGTGAGCAGAGTAGGCAGCTGCTGGCTTGATATAAATTTAGAGTTTAGGAAAGCTCTCCCAGCCCAAGGACTATTTCTCTCTGCCAGGAGACCTAAAATAACCACATTACTCACTCCTTCGAGGCAAGGCCTTGAAAACTCTTGTTAAAATGCAAATGTCATCTGGGAGGGATAAATTGAAGCTATCAATACCTATTAATAACATAGAATATCATTAGCTTAGCAGGGAATAAGAAAGATCTAGACGATAGAAGGGCAGACTTAAGTCAGTTCAAAAATTTAGGACCTGGTGAAACCAAAAACAGCATTTTGGCAATAGGTGGATGTGTATTGAAAGGGACAAGGAAAACTTGTGTCTTGTTCTCAGAAAACTCAAATGAGATGATAGCAAAAAAGCACCTGGTATAGCATGGAAAAAAAAAGATTATTAATAATAATAACAGCTATTTTTTTTTAGGCGAGATCTTGCTATGTTGTCCAGGGTGGGGTGCTGTGGCCATTCACAGGCACCATCACGGCACATTGCAGCCTCAAACTCCTGGACTCCAGCGATCCTCATTCCTCAGCCTCCAGAATAGCTGGAACCACAGGCCCATGCCACCATGCCAGAATGACACTATCTATGCCAGATCTAGGTGCTTTGTATGTATTGCCTCACTTTTCATTTCTTCACCTATGAGATGGGTATAAGTGTTATTTCTCACTTTCAGGTGAAGAAACCAAGGTATAGAGAGACATTAAGTGATTTATCCAGTGTTGCAAAACTAATAAGGGGTAGAGCTGGAATTTGGAACAAGCTGTCTGGTCCTAAGGTCTCTCTGATGACCCTCCATGCCACAGGATCACTGTGTTTAATTGCTGCTTTCATTACTATGGTTCTGATTTTAATAACAGAAAGGGGCTGTTCACTCATCTCAGCCTCACTCGCCTACATTCTATTCGTCTCCCAGTCCTGAAGATTCTGTCTCCCAGTATGTCTGTTCCTTTCCATTTTCCTACAACCTAGCTCAAGTTTTCTAAGAAGTATTCACTGTATGCCAGGCACCATGATATCTTATCTCATTTAAGCTTTAGCTAAAGTGCTAATAATTTCTACATGAAGAAACTGAGGCACAGTAAGGTCAGTTACTTCTCTCAACCCCCAAAGTCACTCTGTAGGTATGAGCTCTGGGATTTGAACCCACAAAGGCTCATTCCAGAGCCCTTATTCATATTTCCCGCGTGATCTAACTACCTGGCTACCCTAAGAGTTTCCTATCAGCCCTCCCTTTCGCTGGTCTTTGCCCCACCCCTCTCCCCACATCACCAGTAATAAAGTCTACTTTCTCCCCGTTGACTCCTCATCTGTCATTCAAGGCTGTGGGTGCTGAGACACCCACCTCATGCTGCTGCAGCCCTATGAACCTGCAGAAAAGCCACTGATACTTTTGACTACATTGAATACGAAAAGATAAACATTTGAGTGAAGGAATATAAGGTCACAAACAGTTCAACAAGCAAAGAGAAACCTAGGGAAAATAAGTATGGCATATGTGACCAATTTTCTTAATTTGCAAAGAGCTCTTAGAGATATGTCCCCAGAAATAGAAAAATATTGACATAGGATATACACAGACAATTCAGAGGCTTAAACCCAACGAAAAATGTTTGTACTTCATCATAATTAAGGAAATGCTGT